>NC_088413.1:23252094-23302094 GCF_034236695.1 Oncorhynchus nerka | reverse complement strand
GTAAATGACAACGCCGAAGTCGAGGATCGGTAGGATAGTCAGTTTTACGAGGATATGTTTGGCAGCATGAGTGAAGGATGCTTTGTTGTGAAATAGGAAGCCGATTCTAGATTTAATTTTGGATTGGAGATGCTTAATATGAGTCTGGAAGGAGAGTTAACAGTCTAACCAGACACCTAGGTATTTGTAGTTGTCCACATATTGTAAGTCAGAACCGTCCAGAGTAGTGATGCTAGTCGGGCGTGCAGGTGTGGGCAGCGATCGGTTGAAGAGCATGCATTTAGTTTTACTTGCATCTAAGAGCAGTTGGAGGCCACGGAAGGAGAGTTGTGTGGCTTTGAAGCTCGTCTAGAGGTTAATTAACACAGTGTCCAAAGAAGGGCCAGAAGTATACAGAATGGCGTCGTCTGTGTAGAGGTGGATCAGAGAAGCACTAGCAGCAAGAGCGACATCATTGATGTGTACAGAGAAAAGAGTCGGCCCGAGGTTTGAACCCTGTGGCACCTCCATAGAGACTGCCAGAGGTCCAGACAACAGGCCCTCCGATTTGACACACTGAATTCTGTCTGAGAAGTAGTTGGTGATCCAGGCGAGGCATTCATTTGAGAATCCAAGGCTGTTGAGTCTGCCAATAAGAATGTGGTGATTGACAGAGTCGAAAGCCTTCGCCAGGCCGATAAATACAGCTGCACAGTATTGTCTCTTATCGATGGCAGTAATGATATCGTTTAGGACCTTGAGCGTGGCTGAGGTACACCCATGACCAGCTCGAATCCAGATTGCATAGCGGAGAAGGTACGGTGGGATTCGAAATGGTTGGTGATCTGTTTGTTAACTTGACTTTCGAAGACCTTAGAAAGGCAGGGTCGGATAGATATAGGTCTGTAGCCGTTTGGGTCTAGAGTGTCTCACCAAATTAAGAGGGGGATGACCGTGGCAGCTTTCCAATCTTTGGGGATCTCAGATGATACAAAAGAGAGGTTGAACAGGCTAATAATAGGGGTTGCAACAATTTCGGCGGATAATTTTAGAAAGTGTCCAGATTTTCTAGCCAGGCTAATTTGTAGGGGTCCAGATTTTGCAGCTCTTTCAGAACATCAGCTGTCTGGATTTGGGTGAAGGAGAAATTGGGGAGGTTTGGGAAAGTTGCTGTGGGGGGGGGATACAGGGCTGTTGACCGGGGTAGGGGTAGCCAGGTGGAAAGCATGGCCAGCCGTAGAAAAATGCTTATTGAAATTCTCAATTATCGCAGATTTATCGGTGGTGACAGTGTTTCCTAGCCTCTGTGCAGTGGGCAGCTGGGAGGAGGTGCTCTTATTTGCCATGGACTTTACAGTGTCCCAGAACTTTTTGGAGTTTGTGCTACAGGATGCAAATTTCTGCTTGAAAAAGCTAGCCTTTGCGTTCCTAACTACCTGTGTATATTGGATCCTAACTTCCCTGAAAAGTTGCATATCGCGGGGGCTATTCGATCCTAATGCAGTATGCCACAGGATATTTTTGTGCTGGTTAAGGGCAGTCAGGTCTGGAGTGAAGCAAGGGCTATATCTGTTCCTGGTTTAACATTTTTTGAATGGGGCATGCTTATATAAGATGGTGAGGAATGCACTTTTAAAGAATAACCAGGCATTCTCTACTGGCGGAATGAGGTCAATATCCTTCCAGGATACCCGGGCCAGGTCGATTAGAAAGGCCAGCTCACTGAAGTGTTTTAGGGTGCGCTTGACAGTGATGAGGGGTGGTCGTTTGACCACAGACCCATTACGGATGCAGGCAATGAGGTGGTGATCGCTGAGATCCTGGTTGAAGACAGCAGAGGTGTATTTGGAGGGCAGGTTGGTTAGGATGATATCTATGAGGGTGCCCATGTTTATGGATTTGGTGTTGTGCCTGGTAGATTCATTGACAATTTGTGTGAGGTTGAGGGCATCAAGCTTACATTGTGGGATGGCCGGGGTGTTAAGCATGTCCCAGTTTAGGTCACCTAACAGCACGAGCTCTGAAGATAGACGGGGGGCAATCAATTCACATATGGTGTCCAGGTCACAGCTGGGGGCAGATGGTGGTCTATAGCAAGTGGCAACGGTGAGAGACTTGTTTCTGGAAAGGTGGATTTTTAAAAGTAGAAGCTCAAATTGTTTGGGCACAGACCTGGATAGTAGGACAGAACTCTGCAGGCTATCTCTGCAGTAGATTGCAACTCCACCCCCTTTGGCAGTTCTATCTTGCCGGAAAATATTATAGTTAGGGATGGAAATTTCAGGGTGTTTGGTGGTATTCCTAAGCCAGGATTCAGACACGGCTAGGACATCCAGGTTGGTAGAGTGTGCTAAGGCAGTGCTAAGGCAAACAAACTTAGGGAGGAGGCTTCTAATGTTAACATGCATGAAACCAAGAAGTCAACAAATAATAAGAGCGCCTTGGGGAATGGGAGTGGAGCTAGGCACTGCAGGGCGTGGATCAACCTCTACATCACCAGAGGAACAGAGGAGGAGTAGGATAAGGGTACGGCTAAAGGCTAGAAGAACTGGTCGTCTAGTACGTTTGGAACAGAGAGTAAAAGGAGCATGTTTCTGGGCACGGTAGAATAGATTTAAGGGATAATGTACAGACAAAGGTAAGGTAGGATGTGAATACAGCGGTAAACCTATGCATTGAGTGACGGTGAGAGAGATATTGCCTCTAGAAACATTATTTAAACCAGGTGAGGTCACCGCATGTGTGGGAGGTGGAACTAAAGGGTTAACTAAGGCGTGTTGAGCAGGGCTAGAGGCTCTACAGTGCAATAAGGCAAGAATTACTAACCAAAACAGCAATGGACAAGGCATATTGACATTAGGGAGAGGCATGCATAGCAGAGTGATCATAGGGGTCCAGTGACTGGCTCGGTGGGCCGGAGACACGGCGATTCAGGCAGCTAGCGGGCCGGGGCTAGCAGAAGTACCTTAGAGGGACGTCGTGACGGAAGAAGTCTGTTGTAGCCCCCTCGTGCTGTTACGTCTGCAGACCAGTCGTCATGGATCAGCAGGGCTCCGTGTGGTAAAAGGGTCCAGGCCAATTAGCAAAATAGGTATAGAGGCCAAAGGATTTGTCCGATGGGCCTCTTAAGCTAACAGTCCGATATGCTCTAGACAGCTAGCGGGCCGCGATGGGCATCCAGGGGACGTCGTGACGGAGGAGCCAGTTGAAAAAACATTGGTAGTCCAGTCGTGATGGGTCGGCGGGGGTCCAGACCAAGTGACAAAATAGGTATTGTAGCCCAAGGAGCGGCTGATGGACCTCTTCGGCTAGCCGGGAGATGGGCCTAGCAAAGGCTAGCTCCAGGCTAATTGGTTCTTACTTCGGGACAGAGACGTTAGCCAGGAGTGGCCACTCGGATAGCAGCTAGCTAGCTGCGATGATCCAGAGGAAAAAGTTCAGAGCTTGCGGTAGGAATCCGGATATATGGAGAAAAATAAGTCCGATTTGCTCTGGTTTAAGTCGCGCTGTGCAGACTGGCGAGAGTTGTCCGGGCTAAAGATAGCTGATGACCACTAGCATTGGCTAGCTGACTACTAGCTAGTGGCTAGTTAGCTGGCTAGCTTCTGCTGGGGTTTCCGGTTCAAAAGTAAAGAAAATATCAGATCCATACCACATTGGGTGAGGCGTATTGCAGGAGAGTATGTTGAAGTTGAGGTTAAGAAAAATAAAAATAAATATATGAGAAGAAAAAATATATAAAAAGATATATACAGACAAGACGAGGACAAAAGACATCTGACTGCTACGCCATCTTGGATACTATGTGATGCCATAGATGTGGTATTACAGCATATTTTCAACACAGTGTTGCTCTTTATTATGTTGAAGAAACAAGTTTCTCCCTTACCTACATCAGGGCCTGTATCAGATGGTACCTAGATAAGAACCTGTATCAGATGATACCTAGATAAGAACCTGTATCAGATGATACCTAGATAAGAACCTGTATCAGATGGTACCTAGATAAGAACCTGTATCAGATGATACCTAGATAAGAACCTGTATCAGATGGTACCTAGATAAGAACCTGTATCAGATGATACCTAGATAAGAACCTGTATCAGATGATACCTAGATAAAAACCTGTATCAGATGATACCTAGATAAGAACCTGTATCAGATGATACCTAGATAAGAACCAGTATCAGATCAAATCAAACTTTATTTGTCACATGCGCTGAATACAACAAGTGTAGACTTTACCGTGAAATGCTTACTTACAAGCCCTTAACCAACAGTGCAGTTCAAGAAGAGATAAGAAAATATTTACCAAGTAGACTAAAATAAAAAGTAATAATAAAAGTAACACAATAAGAATAACAATAACGAGGCTATCTACAGGGGGCACTGGTACCGAGTCAGTGTTCGGGGGTACAGGTTAGTTGAGGTAATTTGTACATGTAGGTGGGGGTGAAGTGACTATGCATAGATGATACCTACATCAGGGCCTGTATCAGATGATACCTAGATAATAACCTTTTTTAGATGATACCTAGATAAGAACCTGTATCAGATGGTACCTACATCAGGGCCATTATCAGATGATACCTACATCAGGGCCTGTATCAGATGATGCCTACATCAGGGCCTGTATCAGATGATACCTACATAAGAACCTGTTTTAGATTATACCTAGATCAGGGCCAGCATCAGATGATACCTACATCAGGGCCTGTATCAGATGATACCTACATCAGGGCCTGTATCAGATGATACCTAGATAATAACCTTTTTTAGATGATACCTAGATAATGGCCATTATCAGATTATACCTAGATCAGGGCCAGCATCAGATGATACCTACATCAGGGCCTGTATCAGATGATACCTAGATCAGGGCCTGTATCAGATGATACCTACATCAGGGCCTGTATCAGATGATACCTCGATCAGGGCCAGTATCAGATGCACATTGCCGAAACTAGACAACTGCATGTTCTCTAAGTACGCAGAGATGGAATTATGTCAGCATAGCTGACAACTGTTGTTCTGATTAAAAAACAATAAAACTGGCCTTTAGACTAGTTGTGTATCTGGAGCATCAGCATTTGTGGTTCGATTACAGGCTCAAAATGGCGAGAAACAAAGACCTTTCTTCTATTCTTGTTCTGAGAAATGAAGGCTATTCCATGTGAGAAATTTCCAAGAAACTGAAGATCTCATACAACGCTGTGTACTACTCCCTTCACAGAACAACACAAACTGGCTCTAACCAGAATAGACATGTATAGTGTTGAGTCATCCGCATACATAGACACAGTGGCCTTACTCAAGCCAGTGGCATGTTGTAAGTAAAGATTGAAAAAAGCAAGGGGCTTAAACAGCTACCCCGGGAAATTCCTGTTTTTAACTGGAATATATTTGATAGGCTTCCATTAAAGAACACCCTCTGTGTTCTGGTAGACAAGTAACTCTTTATCCACATTATAGAAGGGGGTGTAAAGCCATAACATCAGTTTTTCCAGCAGCAGACTATGATCAATAATGTTTAAAGCTGCACTGAACTCTAACAAGACAGCCCGCACAATCATTTTATTATAAATGTCTCTCAGCCAATCATCAGTTATTTATGTAAGTGCTGTGCTTGTTGAGTGTTCTCTATATGCATGCAGGAAGTCTGTTGTCAATTTGTTTATTGTGACATAGCATCGTATCTGGTAAAACACAATTTTTTACAGAAGTTTACTAAGGGTTGGTAGCAGGCTGATTGGTCGGTTATTTGAGCTAATAAAGGGGGATTTAGTACTCTTGGGTAGCGGAATGACTTTAGCTTCCCTCCAGGTTTGAGGGCACACACTTTCAAGTAGTTTGAAGATGTGGCAAATAGGAGTGGCAACGTCGTCCGCTATTATCCTCAGTAATTTTCCATCCATATTGTCAGACCCCGGTGGCTTGTGAAAGACTTGTGAAATCCTGTTTGGATATCTTGCAGACCACCTAAACAGAGTCTGTGACAACAATTCCATTTTCCACATGTAACTTGCATTGCAGTGCTGAGCAAACATTTAACTGCATGCCCTCAGAACTGGGAAAGTGGCATTACAACACCCTTTCAACCATGGCTCAACATTTACAAGCAGATTCAACACTTCTCCTGTGTATTTACAATAGGTGATTGGTTAACGCTTCGCTATCAACAGTGGCAGAATTTATCATGCAGGATGAGCAAAGTCAATGGAGGGAAGTAACACCCAATATGTACTCAGGGTTCTGCACACAACTCCAGCCAGGTATAAAACGAGCAGTAGGGAAGGTGATCATTACATGCATGTTAAGGCACAGTTAACAGGGTACTACAAACTATCAACCAATCAGGTAAGGGAACTCTGAATGTTTAATTTTTGATAACATGGAAGACATTTTCATCAAGCAAAAGAGCACAGATGTGTGCAAAAAATACAGTTAAACTTGATGTGCAGCGTGATTTAATGTTTTGTTTTCTTCAACTATGTGTAGAATGAGGAGGCTATTATTTAACCAGAGATCAGTGTACTGAGCCATGAATGCAATGCACACAATGCAATGGGTATTTTGGATAATATGCACATTGAATAAGCATATTACTCCTGTCTATGGTTAATTTGCTCACTGCCATTTGCTTGTGCAAAATGTCCCAGAACATGCTGTGTATGCAATAACTGTGGCTTTGCAAGTTTGTTATTCAAGCAGGAATACCCTCAAAACAGTTTTTGTTATTAAAATGGATCAATAGATATCATGCAAGTCTTAATATTTGCAGAAATATTTGCACTGCCTACATTGAATGAACTGTTGTTTGCTGTGCAGTCTCAGTGTGTGCAGATAAGCCTATCATAGTGTTTTTCAGAGTCAAAATGCCAAAATACAAGGTGACTGTGCACACACACAACATCGCAACTGGCACCACGATGAACAACATCTTCATCAAGCTGATTGGCGAAAAAGGAGAGAGTAAGCGCACGTGGCTCACTAGCTTGAAGGGACTCTTCTATCAAGACACAGTAAGTCAGTGCTCCTATCAGCACTAAGAGATATTTCTCTTTAAATCTAGAATCCTTAATTGAAACAATAACAAAGAGGCACCCCGCCTCTGTTTTGGTAAAAAGCTGAGGGATGGGCTTGTAGAAATGTCACCATTCTCAAACTCATAGAAGAATGTGTACTTTTAACCATGTTTTGTGGCTATAGCTTAGTGTTTGTTCACATTTACATTGCTTACAATCATTGGGTTTGATTGGATACGACAGCTGAACTAAGCAATTATAAATTATATTCTTCAAGAATCTATGGGTATATATAATTAAAAATGATAAAAATGGATGTAGCAACAAATGATTCTAGCTTCAATAAGACTTACCATTTGCATTCTTCAAATACTGTACTCAAAACACACCCAAAAGAACCCAATATGTTCATACACATAGAGTGTATATGACATGAAGACTTTGTTGCCTGTATGTTGGACCCTTAAGTAATAATACTGGTAGTCCAGGATTAGTTATATTTGCCTTTGTTACTTGCTTCCTCACACAGTCCAGATTCCGCTCTCTCTCGCTCTCTCTCTCATCTTCTCTCTCTGCCCTTTCCTTTCTCTCTCTCTCACTCACTCCCTCCCTCCCTCCATCTCATTCTGTCATTCCCTCCATCTATCTCTCACTTCCTCCATCTCTCTCTCTCCCCTGCTCTCTCTGCAGGGGTCTCGTGAATTCGAAGTGGTGTGCCCCTTTTCACTCGGCAAGCTGGTGCTGATAGAGCTGGACAAACAGCCCCTCCCACTCTTCCCCCAGGATGCCTGGTTCCCATCCAAGGTTGTCGTGACGACGCCAGAGAGAGGCACATGCCAGTTCCCCATCTACTGTTGGATTCTGGACAAGGAGGTGCACCTGTTCAGAGAGGGCACAGGTCAGCACGGTGTGACGTTATGAAACAACATCACATGCAGACATGTTAGAATGAGTAATGCTTGGGGGAAAAAGTGGATACTTGCAGCCATTGTGGGTGGAGGGGGGGGGCATTTTCTTTGTGTGTGCATGATGTCACTAAGATTTAAAAGCTACTTTTCCTCTTAGGGCCACCGTACATACAGTAATACATGCAACACTGGTTCTGAAGGATTAGTGCAATAATACGTGTGATTAACTTGATTTATTATTCTTTATATTTTCAGCTAAAAGGCTCTGTGATGAAACTAATCATCTTGCCAGGTACAGCAGGGAACTGGAGATGAAGACGAGAACTGAGCTGTACTGGTAGGTGCTGTGGTCTTTCGTCCTAGCTGCCCAGTCTGTCCATTATATCTGACCAACCTCCATATATTTCCTGCTCCTCCTCTTTCTCCTGCTCCTCCTCCTACTCAGCTGGGATACCTACAAGGAGGGTTTCCCCGGCAGCATGAAGGCAGACAACCCTCTGGATCTTCCCAGCGAGATCCAATTCTCGTTCACCAAGGCCACCCAGTTCCTCTTCACCGCCGCCACCGGGTGAGTTCCTCACCTAAGCCAAATGTATACCCGACTTGAGTACACAACACGAGAATGCAATGTGCTACTCATAATGGCTTCCCTATGTGGTTATGTGGCAAGTTACAGAATGAGGAATTGGCGTGCTCAACTCGAAAGTCTGTAGTAACAAAAAGTTGTTGGGTGCCGGGTTCAAAAAGCATGCACTGGGGGGGTAAAACCCCCAAAACCCTCATTCATTAAAATATTCTCTACATTTTAATATATTTTTAGGCACTAGAAGTTGTGAAAAATAGTAGAATAATGTATGTGAATAATGAATGTAAATTATGATTGTGAAAAAAGATACTACAATGTTTCATCATTTATAACTATGTGTGAATGTGTGAATTTTTCTCCAAAAGCTGATGAAGTATGTCGCCCAAATGGGTCTGATTGCTCTGCCCTCTCCTGCTGATAATTATATTAAAACTTAAGAATAGTTCAGTGCGGATTTGAGCTTTTTTCCTTTGTCCAGTACGTGGTGAGTTTAACATTTTGGGTTGCACACACTTGCATATTTTTGCAACTATGCAGGACAGCCATTTTTGCGTAGCTAATTGCGCTGTGTACGTCGGGCATAATTCATCCTCTAAGGACAGTTCAAATAGTACATCCTGCAGAAGATCATTAAAACTCTTCTAAAGTATTCCATTCATTCATATTGTTGAGTTGTACATTTGATCTGCGAAACTCTATTGGCTCAGCTTGACACAGTTCCTTTTCTCCCTTTCTGTAGGATCACTGAGCTGAAACTAATGGGGTATTCTGACAGCAAGAAGAGCTGGAAAAGCATTGATGAAATCAGCAATGTCTGCCTCAATAGAACTGTCATCTCAGGTGAGTGCATTTCATAGGTGCTTTTGCAATATTAACTCCAGGGGCCTGTTTATTAGGTGGTAAACGTTTTGAAACAAAGAGAAAGGGGGAAGTAATACTACTTGAATTTTTTCAAATAACAATATACATACAGTACCCGTCAAAAGATTGGACACACCTACCCATTCAAGTTTTTTTTCTTCATTTTCACTATTTTCTACATTTTAGAATAATAGTGAAGACATCAAAACTACGAAATAACACATATGGAATCATGTAGTAACCAAAAAAGTGTTAAACAAATATTTTATATTTGAGATTCTTCAAAGTAGCAACCCTTTGGCTTGATGACAGCTTTGCACACTCTTGGCATTCTCTCAACCAGCTTCAAACTTTTGACTGGTATTCTACATACTGAAAACGACCCTGGTTTACTAGGCATCATCTGGAAGAAAACAGACTGAAACAGGGAGGGAATACCTGTCCAATAAGAAACTATTGATTTTATTTTCTGTTGCAAAAGGTTTTGCTATGGTGCGCACTAATTAATACGACACAGAATGTCCTCCTTCCAGACTACGCACAGGAGCACTGGAAGGAAGATGAGTTTTTCGGGTACCAGTATCTGAACGGCTGCAACCCCATTTTGATCCGTCGCTGCTCGGAGTTGCCGGCAAATTTCCCAGTCACAGGAGACATGGTCAAGCCCTCTCTTCGTGGATCGTCCAGCCTCCTAAAGGAATTGCAGGTACTGTACAGTATGTCAAAATGGGACTCTTTGTTAAAAGTTGCCTAAATTATTGCAGTACCACTTCTACCAAGGGTGGCGCTGGACTAGGGGCAGTCCTCTTGGACCAAGGTGAATATCTTAGATATTCACAATTATCAATGGAAGTCAATAGAGATCCCTTTGTTGGATGTCTAGATGTCCACTTTCTTGGACCATCAGAACCATGTACCAGATTCCTTTTTGGACCTACAGATGACATTTGTGGAGGTCCATCCAGTATGTTTCTCAATAGCTAGGTTTCCATCCAACTGGCGATAGATTTTCATGCAAATATTCTCAATTCCGCATAAAAACAATATGCACATTTCCCCACGATAGATGTTTCCATCAAATTGACCTGTTGCGGATATAAGTCTGCGTGATGACGTAGTGCACATAAAAATAACCTTTGTGGTTAAATTCCCATGTACCCAAACATAAAAATAACCTTTGTGGTTAAATTCCCATGTACCCAAACATAAAAATAACCTTTGTGGTTCCCATGTACCCAAACATAAGAATAACATTTATGGTTCCCATGTACCCAAACATAAAAATAACCTTTATGGTTCCCATGTACCCAAACATAAAAATAACCTTTATGGTTCTCATGTACCCAAACATAAAAATAACCTTTATGGTTCCCATGTACCCAAACATAAAAATAACCTTTGTGGTTCCCATGTACCCAAACATAAAAATAACCTTTATGGTTCCCATGTACCCAAACATAAAAATAACCTTTGTGGTTCCCATGTACCCAAACATAAAAATAACCTTTGTGGTTCCCATGTACCCAAACATAAAAATAACCTTTGTGGTTCCCATGTGCCCAAACATAAAAATAACCTTTGTGGTTAAATTCCCATGTACCCAAACATAAAAATAACCTTTGTGGTTAAATTCCCATGTACCAAAACATAAAACATTTAAACATGTAAATGGCATTTCCATCGCATTTTCAACGCTGATAGCTTTGTCACAATTATTTTTCTGTTATATAGCGAATGTGCCCACTCTGGTCTTGGCTCGTGCACTCTAGCCAACAGCTGGCAGATACAGTGCAGGTATAGCCTACATGATGACATTATTACATGGACAAAAAATATTATTTTTATTTATCAATGGCAGTCAAGCATCTGACATCATGTCACCAGAAAATGACCCTAGATATGTATTGGAAAGGAGCATCAAGTTCATCACTGTGCACTTTCACCACCCTGTGAAGTTCATCATAACTTATTTCATCTAATGAACTGCATGTTTTCATGAGTCGTAGTGAGAGGACCACACAACATGTCATCACGTGACTCAAGTTTACTTAGATATGATGGTTATTATATCAATTTTTGCACATAAAAGTGCCATTCCACCACCATTTCTTGCATTTTACACACACAAAAATATCCCACCTTGTCTAGCATATTTTGTTTTGTTGACATGCTGAGGGTTTACAGACAAACATTCTGTTTCCTTCAGGCCTGTCGTGACATGTACTTCAAAAATGTTGGATGAAACCTGGTCACTGAAAAAATGAAAAACATCCCAGTATTACTTTCTTTTATGTTTTTGTGGGGGGGATGGTAACCCTAAAATCCAAGAAAGTAATCGCAAAAATAACTTTATTGGATGTTTTTTGGGATAATCCTAGTAAAACACAGAGCTACAATATCTGTCCCATTCCAAAATACCAAGAAAGTGGACTGTAATCCTAACCTGTTGCATTGTAACTGTTGGATTTATTCTCCCATGTCATCCAATCCCAAACAGAGCGGCAACATATTCCTGCTTGACTACAAGAACCTGGATGGATTAAAGGCAAACGTGATCCATACGAAAAAACAGTACATGGCGGCTCCTCTGGTCCTGCTCTACAGAACCCCTGATGACAAGCTGGTTCCCATCGCCATCCAGGTAAGGTTGCCCTAACTAACTTTGAAGTGAAGACTACAGTCACGGAGACCATTACAAGTGAGAGTACGGGCTCATTACTACCGCTCCCTTCTTTACGTTCCAAACATTACAACTAGCCCATCCTCCCCATGTTTCCCTCCACCAGCCTCCACTGTATCTGACAGCACCCAAAGAAAATATGTTTGATATTGTCTTCAAATGCTTTTAATTAATGCATTACACACTTAGAACATATGGTTCATCAAGGGTCCTTTGGGAAGGGTGATGGTTTTATGTGAAACCTTTGAGTCCTTCAATGCTTCTTTGGAGTTCAGGGAAGGGTTCTTTCCTCTTTTGTGGTAATTCAAATGTGTGTGGGGGGGGACAGATCATAATTATTTTGGGTTGTGGTTTGCTCAAGGCTCTTTTTGAGTGAGAGTGTCATTCCAGTTTATCTTTGTGTTATTTTGCCATTACATGTTAAATATGACTATGGCTAGTGAAAGTGTCTTCTGAAATACATAAGGGATAATCAACGACTATGTGTTCTCTGGAAAATAATTAATAATGAGGTGTGTTCCACAACGCTAGCAGAGTGGAACTAACCTTCCACAGAGTTACATTATTTTCCAGAGTACGCATAGAGCCCCTGTCACGCCCTGACCGTAGATTGCATTGTATGTTTCTATTTTTAATTTGGTCAGGGTGTGATGTGGGTGGGTATTCTATGTTGTATGTCTAGGTGTTGTGTTTCTATGTTTAGGCCTGGTATGGTCCTTTATTCGCTTGTTTTCTGTGTTCAGTGGAATAAATATGATGAACACTTACCACGCTGCAAATTGGTCCGATATTTCTTACTCCTCCTCAGAAGAGGAAGATGACAACCGTTACAGCCCCGAGTTGATTATCCCTTTTATACCATGGCTATAATTTAGCACATTTACTGCTAGAAATGTGTTCCTTTGCAGGGATAAAAGAGTTCAACATCCACTGAAATAGCTAGCAAGTTTACTAGATAGCGACACTAGTTGCCTGGGTAATCAAAAATACTTGCTAGTTTAGCTAACCAAACCATCAGTTCTAGCTTGCTATTATAAATTCGAATTCAACAATGTCACTAACATTATCCTAAAGCCATGTGCGCATTGTTGAGCTTATAATATGAATAAAACAAAAGTCTTCTTAATTAATTAACTATTTACTCATTCCAAACATCGTACATTGTTGGTTATCTGCACGAACCCAGTCTTCACTATGAGTCATCCATACCTCAATTGTTTTAAATCATTTATTTACTAACTAAGTAATTCACAGAAATGCATAAACAAACAGTATATAGTTACAGGGATATGATAAAAGAGTTTCCCTAGTGGGATAAACTGGCATCGCGGCTTGGTGTACAAAAGGAAAGTGGGGGTCGACTGAGATAACACAACACACAGTTGGTAATTATAACAATTGAAATGATAATCATTTGCACATGAACGCTCACTCATTCAGGAACAATTGCAATCAATATATATATTTACGCTCAGTGTGTCATCAGGGTCTCTGTTGAAAAGTTTGTTTCTGTTGGAGAGTCTGTCTGCCCTCTCTGTCATGGTTAGAATGAATAGTTCAGAGTGCCATTCATTCATGTTGTTATGGATAGATGTTTCGGCGGTTGTTGGTCTTCGCGTTCAATGATACCGAATTCCTAGCTGCAGACTAGTAATTAATATCAAAGACTTGTTCTTATTCTGTCGGTATCAATAGTCTAAGAGTTTAACCACGTGGGATGGTTAAAAGATTCAGCAGTCTGGTCTCAAACCTTGGCCCTCTCGTTATCGAGGTAAGCTGGTCTGCAACCTTTGTCCTCTCGTAATTGAGAGAAACATGGACTGTTGAGAAATTCTCAAGGTGGGGCTTTTATTCGGGAGAGCAGAAAAAGGCTGTCTCATGACGCCAGGTCCTAACTGTGCTCATGGGCGGTCCTCTGATTTAGTTAAACTCAAAAGGGAATTGGAGTTTCCTTCATTAAACAGTCCAAAATCACATTACATAATTTTACAAACAGTATCATCCTCACTCATTCATATTATACAACAATTAGATGTAAACCTCATATCTGAGGTTATTATATAAACAGCTTTATGGTAATAGCCCTTTATGGTATTGTCTCCCATGAGTTTCACAAAATTGTACCAAAAGGACCAGTTCGTAGCTGGATTCTTCGCGGATCTTTTATACCATCTCCAGGACATAAATGTTGTTCAGACCTCAAGTTCTGTGAGGAGGAAGAAATTCCTTTGTTCTCTTCTATGAAAACTTTACTCTCTCACTATACTGTGGCCATGAGGAGATAATCTCCTCCAGGAATTTACGACCTCTCTCTGACCACAGCAGCCTGGGTGTAGAAGACAGGGGGTAGGGGGATGTTGCATAGAAAAGGGCTGGTGCAGAGGGAGGGGTGCTCGCTGTACCCAAAGAGGGCAACATCATGACAACGTGTGCTTTTTAATGTTAATGATATAGTAACTAGCAATATTTAATACTTCAATTATTCTCCGTATGCAGGTGACCCTTGGCCAGTACCCAGAGGAGCATTTCAACGAGATACCACCCTGCAGGATGATTCAGAAATTACAGATGGAGCTGAAGGTCTTCAGCGAGTCCGTCAAGGCCAGGAACTCTGGACTACCAATGCCATACACCTACATGGACCCTGCTTTGGTGGAGAACAGCGTGGCCATTTAGATAAGCCAAGGGCCTAGACCAGGGTCAAGTTCATTGGGCACTATTTGGAAGAAAACTGAGGACCTACCTGGACTTTTCCAGTAAGGTTTATTTTTGTTGTACTTTGTGCAGCTTTTTAAAATGTTTTCCATTGAGTGCCCTGATGAACATGACCCAATGATTCTGGAGGCATGCGCTAGTAAACATGCTTCAATCTATAAAATGTTTTATTGAGCATGATAATTTTTGGGGCTTCAAAAAACTCATGTCTTAATTCAATTAAAGGGAAATCACACTGTGGGTTCAGGCAGAATGTTATCGCTGTATCAGAAGTGTTAACTGTTAAACCAACATACACTGCCACATGGTGTCCCTCTCACAGACAAACAACTTGTTGATGGTATTATTACCTTTGTACATGTTAATGGATGTTAAGAAATACAGGGTATTTTTTACAGATCAATTTCTGGTGCCATATAACTACGGACTACAGGGACTGCTGGTGAAAATGAGCTCTCCTGCTAAATAATGTAACACTGAAATGTTGATTAATAGTAAAGAAGTGTCAGAATAATATGAGAGAACAATAGGTGTGACTCTCATTTACAATTAAAAGCTAATCATTTTCTATCTCCAGTCTTCTTGTGATATTTGCCACATCTCATTTTGGTTGAAGCACTGTCTACCTCATGTATTATTTAAAAATAAATGGACATAAAATGATAAAGGTAATCTCTCATTTCCTGCTTGTTTTAAGTCACCTTTATCATTCTGACCCGAACCAAACTGGTTCCAACAATGTAACCAGGCCATCTCAGTACAGGCTGGCTCAGTTCGGCCCAGTACATAGCAAAAGTGTTGGGTCCCTAACACCAAGGGTGTTTCAAATTCTGACATAAATGACCACTATGTTAGTGCTGATGCTGTTACACTTACTCAGTGTTAGGGAATTACATGTAGTGTTACAGTATTTTTTTATTTTTTTTAACACTGTAGGGTGTTGTTTTAACACTAGGTTAAACCTATGACCCTGATTCACACAGAAAAATATGCCTTTCTTACATGCTTCCTTTCCTACACACTTCTCAGAAGTTGATATTCAGACATACCTTGTGCAGCTGCGTAAAGGGCTTTGCAGGCCTGGTTCCCTTGGGTTCTCAGAATAAAAAGTACATTTCAGTACATTTATTTTAAGCAATCCCTAATAGAGCTACTAGTTCCCCTTTGGGAACTCCCCCACCCCCCTGAGCTGTAATGTGGCGCAGGGAACGCAAGAAATAATCCTAAAAATATTTAACCTCCACAGAATCGCAAGAAAAATGGCTCAAATGAAAGATAAAGAAGTTATTTATCTACCCAGCAAGTCAGATTTCTAAAATGTTTTACGGCGAAAACATAGCACATATTTATGTCCAACCACCACTGCATACATACCTCATTAGCATAGCCAAGTAGGAAAAATATGCAATCAACAAACGCAGGATTAAAAGAAAAATCATTTCACTAACCTTTTGAAATCTTCATCAGATGACAGTAATATAACATGTTACACAGTACATTCATTTTTTTTTCAATAATCTGCAATATATATCCATAAATCTCTGTTTACAATTATGCATCGTTCAAAAAATGCTACTGCAATGTCAGGAGAAATAAAATAGCTCCGGCAGATAACGTCAGCTAACAAGGAATACACATCATAAACTTTGACTAAATATGCATGTTTTACATATGTATGGCAAGATAAACTTCTTCTAAATGCAATCACTATGTTACAATTATTTTTAACGTTCCATTTTGCGTTCACTAGGCTATAATAGGGAGGCGGCGCTCCCATTTAGCATACTGACTCCTCTATCTTGGAGTCGACAGAAACCCAAAATGAAGACATAAATATTCCCTTACCATGGCTGTTCTTCCATCAGAAGACCTGGAAGGGTTAATACTCACCAAGTTAGCGTTCAGTTTTCAAGTCTGTGTCTTTCGGTTCTCAAACTAGCCACTTTTCGGTCGAAATGTATGCAAATTTCAAGTGGATGCGCACCAAAACGTCGAAAGTATACATTATATTTCGAGTAAACTTGTCAAACTATGTTTATAATTAAGCCTTAACATGTTATAAAGGTCTACAGCAATCGTGAGGGCGAACAGACACACACACGTTGTTCAATCCATCCTGAGGGAAAGAGAGAGAAATATCCCAGCACGCATTGGGGAAACTTTTTTTTTGCGTCACCGAGACCAAAACGTCTCGTGAGCGCGCGATTCTCACAGTTACACGCCTCATCGAAAGCAGGCTTCACGCTGAAGACGTAGAAACTGTTTCCATGGTTATAACTGCTTGGGAAGTGTGTATACGATGATGTCGAAGTGGTGGCAACTTTTTTCATTACAAGAGAGACTTTGGGAGAATGCATGCCCTGAGACTTCTGCTTTACATAGAGACAAAATTTAAACGGTTTTAGAAGCTTTAGAGTGTTTCCTATTCGATAATAATTTTTATATGCATATATTAGCAACTTTTGACAAAAATTTATCATGTTTTATATGGGTACCGAATTCCTCCAGAAGGGGCAGTATTCAGGGATAGCCTTTACAGAATACGGTGTACCATTTAGTTAGAATTTTGTCAACAGACTCGATAGAAAATTTAGAGAGAACGGGTTCAGAATATTAGTGTTCAATGAAATAAAGCCATCTCCGTTTCAGCACCAATTGGTAGATAAAAACATACTCTGATCTTGTAGATTATTTAGGGTTAGGAAAATATTTATGAATCATAAAAAAAACAGTTTTGGAGAGCCTTTACGGAAGAAAGAAATTGCTGATTTGATTCATTCAGAAAATTGCCACAATCAGTTCTTCAACCAATGGTAATGTTGGAAAATGTTTGTACATAGAATGATAATAGGGAGAACAGTGTACAACAATAGGCTATACCTTCGTCTGTTGCCTGCACTAACCATTGTTACTAATGATACTCAGAAACAACCATGAGAGTCTTGTCGGCTCTTAACCAACCATGCTATTATGTTTGTTTATTCGTGTTGTTTGGAACTTATTTTGTACATAATGTTGCTGCTACCGTCTCTTATGACCGAAAAGAGCTTATGGACATCAGAACTGGGATTTCTCACCTCAAATTGGACAAGCAGTTATTCTTCAATGAGTCGGACACGAGGCATATACTACAGGCCTCCGACCAGGCCCAGATCCCTGTGATTCGCTGGAAAAGGAAATGGAAAGAGATCAGAAAGATCTCGGAAAGAGATCAGGATGCCTTGTGAGGATCAGGCGACGAGTGGCTAATCTGCCTTTGCCTTCCGTTCTGCTAGCTGGAAAATAAATTGGACAAACTGAAAGCACGTATATCCTACCAACGGGACATTAAAAACTGTAATATCTTATGTTTCACCGAGTAGTGGCTGAACGACGACATTAAGAATATACAGATGGCGGGTTATAACTTCTATCGGCAGGACAGAACAGCAGCCTCTGGTAAGACACGAGCCGGGGGCCTATGCATATTTGTAAATAATAGCTGGTGCACAATATTTAAGGATGTCTCAAGGTTTTGCTCGTCTGAGGTAGAGTATCTCATGATAAGCTGTAGACCTCACTATCTACCAAGAGAGTTTTCATCTGTTTTTTCGTAGCTGTCTACATACCACTACAGACCGAGGCTGGCACTAAAACTGCACTCGAAAAACGCTCATCCAGAGGCTGCGCTCCTAGATGCCGGGGACTTTAATGTAGGGAAACTTCAATCAGTTTTACCTAATTTCTATCAGCATGTTAAATGTGCAACCAGAGGGGAAAAAATTCTAGACCACCTTTACTCCACACACAGAGGTGCACATAGCACTCCCTCATCCCCCATTTGACAAATCTGACCATAACTCTATCCTCCTGATTCCTGCTTACAAGCTAAAATTAAAGCAGGAAGCACCAGTGACTCGGTCTATAAAAAAGTGGTCAGATGAGGCAGATGCTAAACTACAGGAATGTTTTTCTAGCACAGACTGGAATATGTTCCGGGATTCTTCCGATAGCATTAACGAGTACACCACATCAGTCACTGTTTTTATCAATACGTGCATCGAGATGGATTACAGGCAACATTCACACTGATCTAAAGGGTAGAGCTGCCGCTTTCAATGCGCGGAACCCGGAAGCTTTTAACTTCTTGCGTCGAGCCATCCCGGATCCGGGATCGTGACTACAGCCTCAAAGTCATTACCATAACGCAACGTTAACTATTCGTGAAAATCGCAAATTAAATGAAATAAATCTGCTAGCTCTCAAGCTTAGCCTTTTGTTAACAACACTGTCATCTCAGATTTTCAAAATATGCTTCTCAACCATAGCAAAACAAGCATTTGTGTAACAGTATTGATAGCTAGCGTAGCATTTAGCGTTAGCATTCAGCAGGCAACATTTTCACAAAAAACAGAAAAGCATTCAAATAAAATAATTTACCTTTGAAGAACTTCGGATGTTTTCAATGAGGAGACTCTCAGTTAGATAGCAAATGTTCAGTTTTTCCTGAAAGATGATTTGTTTAGGAGAAATCGCTCCTTTTGTTCATCACGTTTAGCTACGAAAAAACCTGTATCCAGGAGTGTAAATCTATTCGCAAGCTCATTAGCATAACACAACGTTAACTATTCATGAAAATCGCAAACGAAATGAAATAAATCTGCTAACTCTCAAGCTTAGCCTTTTGTTAACAACACTGTCATCTCAGATTTTCAAAATATGCTTCTCAATCATAGCAAAACAAGCATTTGTGTAACAGTATTGATAGCTAGCGTAGCATTTAGCGTTAGCATTCAGCAGGCAACATTTTCACAAAAACAAGAAAAGCATTCAAATAAAATCATTTACCTTTGAAGAACTTTGGATGTTTTCAATGAGGAGACTCTCAGTTAGATAGCAAATGTTCAGTTTGTCCAAAAATATTCTTTGTATAGGAGAAATTGCTCCGTTTGGTACATCACGTTTGGCTACCAAAAAAAACGAAAATTCAGTCATCAAAACGCCAAACTTTTTTCCAAATGAACTCCATAATATCGACTGAAACATGGCAAACGTTGTTTAGAATCAATCCTCAAGGTGTTTTCACATATCTCTTCGATGATATATCGTTTGTGGAAGTGTGCTTTCTCTTCTGAATCCCATGGGAAAATGCCTGCAGCTGAAGATTACGCACCAATTTAGACAAAGGACACCGGGCGGACACCTGGTAAATGTAGTCTCTTATGGCCAATCTTCCAATGATATGCCTACAAATACGTCACAATGCTGCAGACACCTTGGGCAAACGGCAGAGAGCGTAGGCTCATTCAGGGCACATTCACAGCCATATAAGGAGACAATGGAAAACAGAGCCTCAAAAATTCTGCTCATTTCCTGTTTGAAGTTTCATCTTGGTTTCGCCTGTAGCATCAGTTCTGTGGCACTCACAGATAATATCTTTGCAGTTTTGGAAACGTCAGAGTGTTTTCTTGCAAACTATTAGAGACTGCAAAGGGAAGCACAGCTTAGAGCTTGCCAGTGACACGAGCCTACCAGACGAGCAAAATAACTTCTATGCTCGCTTCGAGGCAAGTAACACCGAAACATGCATGAGAGCATCAGCTGTTCCATCAGCTCTCCGCAGCCAATGTGAGTAAGACCTTTTAACAGGTCAACATTCAAAAGGCCGCGGGGCAATCGGATTACCAGGACGTGTACTCCGAGCATGCGCTGACCAACTGGCAAGTGTCTTCACTGACATTTTCAACCTCTCCCTGTCTGAGTCTATAATACCAACAGGTTTCAAACAAACCACCATAGTCCCTGTGCCCAAGAACATTTAGGTAACCTGCCTAAATGACTACCGACCCATAGCACTCACATCTGTAGCCATGAAATGCTTTGAAAGGCTGGTCATGAATCACATAAACACCATTATCCCAGAAACCCTAGACCCACTCCAATTTGCATATTGCACCAACAGATCCACAGATGATGCATTCTCTACTGCACTCCACACTGCCCTTTCCCACCTGGACAAAAGGAACACCTATGTGAGAATGCTATTCATTGACTACAGCTCAGCGTTCAACACCACAGTGCCCTCAAAGCTCATCAATATGCTAAGGACCCTGGGACTAAACACCTCCCTCTGCAACTGGATTCTGGACTTCCTGACGGGCAGCCCCCAGATGGTGAGGGTAGGTAACAACACATCCGCTACACTGATCCTCAACACGGGGGCCCCTCAGGGGTACGTGCTCAGTCCCATCCTGTACTCCTTGTTCTCTCATGACTGCACGGCCAGGCATGACTCCAACACCATCATTAAGTTTGCTGATGACACAACAGTCTGATCACTCCCTCAACGTGATCAAGACAAAGGAGATGATTGTGGACTACAGGAAAAGGAGAACTGAGCACGCCCCCATTCTCATCAACGGGGCTGTAGTGGAGCAGGTTGAGAGCTTCAAGTTCCATGGCGTCCACATCACCAACAAACTATCATGGTCCATGCACATCAAGACAGCCGTGAAGAGGGCACGACAAAACCTATTCCCCCTCAGGAGACTGAAAATATTTGGCATGGGTCCCCAGATCCTCAAAAGGTTCTACAGCTGCCCCATCGAAAGCATTCGGACCGGTTGCATCACCACCTGGTATGGCAACTGCTCAGCATCTGACCGTAAGGCACTACAGAGGGTAGTGCGAACGGCCCAGTACATCACTGGGGCCAAGCTTCCTGCCATCCAGGACCTAAATACTAGGCAGCGTCAGAGGAAAGCCCATAAAATTGTCAGACTCCAGTCAAACTCTCCCTGTCTGAGTCTATACTCCAGTTCTCTCTGCTATCACACGGCAAGCGGTACCGGAGCGCCAATTCTAGGTCCAAAAGGCTCCTCAACAGCTTCAACCCCCAAACCATAAAGACTGCTGAATAATTAATAAAATGGCCACCGGGACAATGTACATTGACCCTCCCCCCCTTTTGTACACTGCTTCTACTTGTTGTTTGTTTGTTATCTATGACAAGTCACTTCACCCCCACCTACATATTACCTCAACTAGCCTGGACCCCTGCACACTGACACGGTACTGGTGCCCCTGTATATAGCCTCCACACTGACTCGGTACTGGTGCCCCCTGTATATAGCCTCCACACTGACTCGGTACTGGTGCCCCCTGTATATAGCCTCCACACTGACTCGGTACTGGTGCCCCCTGTATATAGCCTCCACACTGACTCGGTACTGGTGCCCCCTGTATATAGCCTCCACACTGACTCGGTACTGGTGCCCCCTGTATATAGCCTCGTTACGGTTATTCTTATTGTGTTACTTTTTATTATTACTTTTTATTTTAGTCTACTTGGTAAATATTTTCTTAACTCTTCTTGAACTGCACTGTTGGTTAAGGACTTGTAAGTAATACTTTCACAGTAAAGTCTACACTTGTTGTATTCGGCGCACGTGACAAAGTTTGATTTGAAATGCTTTTCTATTAAGAACAGTGTTTTGTACCGCTGATAGTGGCTAGTGCATAAATCACTATGGGCATCAATGGACCTGCCTCTCCAGACCAACCAAAGGCTCTGTCATTCACCGCCACTGAAAACCTCTAAATGAGAATCTGAGCCATTCATTCAAAGAGACTAGGAAGTGGTCGATCGGGTGAAAACACTCTCTTCCAGAATGGTCCACTGGAGAGCATTAACCAAGACAACTGCATGTGGTTTGAATTGAAGGTTTTAGGGGATTACATATTTCAGGGGTTCTGGTCTCCAGCAAGCTGAAGAAATACAATCTGCTGTGTATCGTGAAATCTCCAGATCTCTCAGGGGGATTGTCAAATGGGTTTTTGTTTTCCACAAGCAGCGTATATAAGATGGTGGAAGTGAAACACATTTCCTCCTCTGTTTTTCCTTGTAAACATCCTCTCATATGTTGCATACTGTTGGAAGGTGTCAGAATATCTCCCCTGAAGTATACAAGCACCTTGTCTGCCCTCCATACCATGAAGGATGCATAGGATAAAGAGAGGAGAATTAACAAACTACTCCTCCGTGTAATGATTACTGCAGGTGCTAACTGTCAGTAGCTGAAAAGTCCAAAACGGAGTTCCCTCACCAGTGTGGTGAAATCCTGCTGTGTGCCACTGGCATGATAAGCAGCATTCCCCTCAAGTCTTCTCATTATTCAGTAAATAGGTCTGGGCATGTCCTCAGTAAACACAGGACTGACTGCTCAGGTACCAAAAAGGTTGTGACCTCTTAACCCCAATGCTGACCTTCCTGACCTGCATGTCATACTTTCCCATTTCAGAAACAGAAACAGAAAACAAAAACAAATCTTGTCATTCGCCTCTGATTGAAAAAAGCTTCCCACTAGTGAGGCAGTTCTTTGACAGTCGTAGACCGCATGATCTGAGACTTCTGGTAGTCTCCATTTGACAGTTGCACAAGAAAGGTGAAGCCATCTGTGTTCATCTCAGTCTAAACAATCTCCTCTTCCCCATCTCTCTCTCTCATCATTCCTCGTTGTGTGCACAACTTTAACAGGCCAGCCATGGTATATTCCTATTATGGAATCTCTGGTAAAGGACCCATACATTCTCAGATCCTGGATCTCCATCTGTAGGAGCCACTCACTCTGCCCCCCTCCTCCAATCTCACTGGGTTCTGTTGAAGCTACGCGGCTGAGATGGAGCCACTCACTCTGCCCCCCTCCTCCAATCTCACTGTGTTCTGGTGAAGCTACACTGCTGAGATGGAGCCACTCACTCTGCCCCCTCCTCCAATCTCACTGAGATGGCTTTCAGTCTCCACTGGATACAATGAGATTGTATTGTCAGACCAGGTTGACTCTATTTGCATCGACAAGCCATTTTAATAACAGAACACAATAGTGGCATTGAATAAAACATTCTCTTTAGTCTGAAACAATAGGGAGGTCTCACACTGTCCAAGTATTTTCTTAAGAGTGGGAGTGATTTGCAAAGGGCCCGTTGTTATGAGGACGCAGCTTCCCTCTAAGAAAACAAACTAGAGCTGCAGTCCAAACAAGGCCAGCGGTGAGGGAGCAGAGCAATACCAGGCAGCTAGGGTTAAGTGTCGGCTCTGACCTGGCTGGCCCAGTCCCTGCATAGCCCTCAGTCGGCCTCTCCAGGACAAACAACCAGCACTTACACAGGGATAACCAGGGCAGAGATGGTGCCACGATCACTGAGGAGGGAGCTCTATTGGGTTTCCTTTCTAACACAATGTAATGAGTTCTGGACTGGCTGGACCAACGCTGGTAAAGGTGCCGTGCTCTCCTGTTGGTCTGGCCTGAGTATAGCTCCAAACAGAAATCCCCAAAATGCGTGCTCCCTCATGGTTTTCCCCATCATTATATAACTGTAAACTCCTGGATGTCAGAGATTGGGGATAAAAGCCTACCTTTCCTGATGAGCACACCTTGGAAAAATTACAATTACTTGTTAGTTTTTCAAGAAACAAGCCTGAAACCCTGTATAAAGACTGTTAACATCTAGTGGAAGCCATAGGAACTTTTGGGAGCTATTTTTTTGCATAGCCCATAGGCTTGCATCGATTCTGATGGATTTTCCTCGGGTTTTCGCCTGACATATCAGTTTTGTTATACACACAGACATTATTTGAACAGTTTTAGAAACTTCAGTTTTAGAAACTTGTTTTCTATCCAATTCTACCAATTATATGCATATCCTAGCTTCTGGGCCTGAGTAACAGGCAGTTTACTTTGGGCACGTCAGTCAGGCATAAATTCAGGATACCTCCACCTAGCCTTATTAAGAAGTTTTTAAGAAAGGGTCTCAACCATCTGAACCATTTTTGGGGTCAAGTTTCAGGAGCTCCTTTAGCACTTCGGACTCAGTGACTACCTGCAGGGAGAAACTTTGTTGCGGGGCAGGGGAAAAAGAGGGAGAAGCATAGTTGCATAGAAGGAGTGGGAGATGAGGAAATGTTGGATGGGCAAGGAGGCATGGCTGAGTCAAATAGGAATCCGGACTTAATGAAGTGGTGTTATAGGAATTAAATTACTCTATGTTTTAATACCCAATTAAAATTAAACACTCTGTAAATTCATAAGAATATGTAAGACTCTTATTTGTATCAAATGGACAGAGACCAGTCTTTAAAATCAACCAACAGTGTTTATTCTCGAGAGTACTGCCCATGATACATTTTACCACAGGTTATAAACTGAAAATGACGTCATTAGTTTTTGTACTAGCCCGTCTCATCTCCGCTCCCTACTAAGATCATTTACAATCAGAGCCAAGGTCTGCCTGTGTAGATAAGCCTTCTAGCCAATCTGGCTATAAGTTCATTCACTTCTACCAAGGAACAGACAGTCATTGTTCTAATTCTTGATTATATTTACACACATTATATTCAGTACTAGGATTATAAAGAAAATTCATACATATACAGTAATATAATAGTATTCTGATTAGTCAGTCCTGATTGAAATGTATACATAATTAGTCATTATTGATAAAAATTCCCTTAACAAGTGGTTATTAAAGAGCTCAGCCATGTGCTTCTTGTCAGTAACAACCACTTCATCAACATTAAGGGACATGGGCAGCTGTGAGGAGGAGGTTTTATTCTCCAGGTCTTTAACTGTTTTCCAGAAGTTCTTGGGGTTAGACCCACAGAGAGAGAACTGCTCCTTATAGTAACTAACTTTGGCCTTTCTGGATAGCCTGAATGCTCTTATTTCTCATTTGCCTGAATGATAGCCAGTTAGCCTGAGTATGAGTGTGCCGAGCCTTTCGCCAAATGCAATTCTTGAGGTGGAGTAACTCTGCATGATCACGGTCGAACTAGGGGCTGTACCTGTTATCAAGCGTCTTCGACAGGGGGTCAAGCTGATTCTATACCATTTTAGAGGCCAGTTCATGAAGGAAGGCTTGCTCATTAAAGTTTTTTAGCAAGCGTCTATGACAAATCAGGACAGGTCCTTTCACTGATCAGCCATTACGAACACAGGCTGTAAAAACAGTTATTACTAAGGTCATTACAGAAAACACATGACTGATACCTATCAGGATTATTTGTGAGGATAACATTGAGGAGAGTAGCCTTTTCTGGGTGTTTGGAGTCATACCTTGTGGGATTGGTAATAATCTGAGAAATATTTAGGGAGTCCCATTGCTTTAGGACTTTAGGTCAGGTGGTTTAAGCATGTCCCAGTTTAGGTCACCTAGCAGGACACATTCAGACCTAGCGTAAGGGGCCAGGAGAGAGCTTAGGGCAGGTAGGGTACATGCCGGTGCTGATGGAGGACGATAGCACCCAGCAACAGTCAACAAAGAGCTATTTGAAAGTTTAATGCTTAAAACCATCAAATCAAATTGTTTGGGGACAGACTTGGTGGACACAACCGAGCACTGAAGGTGATCCTTGGTAAAGATTGCCACTCCCCCAACTTTAGAAGGTCTGTCTTGCCGAAAAAGGTTATAACCAGAAATGTTAACATCCGTATTCAAAACACTCTTCCTTAACCACGTCTCAGTAATGACCAACACATCTGGATTGGAGCTGTAAACCCACACTTTCAATTGATCCATTTTAGGTAATAAGCTTCTAGTGTTAATGTGCAGAAAACCCAAGCTTTTACGAGAGCAGAAATCAATGAAGCAGATATCAGAACACAAGTCAGAATTGGGGCTAGCAACAGTAGATGGGCCAGGCTGTACATGCACATTTCCAGATATCATCAACAGTAATACAATCAAGGCACGGCATAGGACAGGGACAGCTCTGCAGTGCTGATTTATGACACCTGAATGTGCATCAGACAGCAACAAGATCCTATTGTACAGCAATTTCATTAGGTAACATGAATACAAGCCGGCGGGAGGTGGTTAGAATAGGATGGGAGGCCAAAAGACCTTGTAACCAAGAGTCAGAGTCCCGAGTGTGGGAACAAACAGTCTGTCCCACGAT
Source organism: Oncorhynchus nerka (assembly GCF_034236695.1). Classification (NCBI taxonomy): domain Eukaryota; kingdom Metazoa; phylum Chordata; class Actinopteri; order Salmoniformes; family Salmonidae; genus Oncorhynchus; species Oncorhynchus nerka. The sequence continues at coordinate 23,275,408 of NC_088413.1, read as the reverse complement.
TGGGTAAAGAAAGTTCATAGTCTACAAAGCATGCAGGAAAATAGTAAAATTAACAAGAATTGTTTCTAATATATAACGATTTGGGGCTAGCCATTGTACATTCAGTCACTCGCCCCTACAGTGCCTGTGTGCTGGAGGCGAGCGAAAGCACGGGAGAGAGGAAGGGGGGTTGGGGTGGTGAGGGTACCTGTACCAGAAAGGGCAGACGTGAACAGATCGCCAGGTGGAATCCAAGCAGCAGTGCAGCAGGCAATAGGAGTAGGTGTCACACCCACTTGGGAGAAGCTTTTATTTCTGGAGGCAGATTCCTTGTAGAAAATGCCTGTCTCTAGTTGCCATAGTGTGATGAGATTTGGGGTTTAATTTCATGAAATCTTCTTCGAGTGAAAGTGTTTCAGCTATGTGAGCTTGAAAAGGTTCCTGTCTGCCATCCTGTACCTGCCTATCTCTGACCTGATTATGAACCTCCTAAACCTCTATAGGGTTTAGAAGCCAGGGATGTTTATCCAGAGCACACTTGATCTGATACTACGCACCAAGGTAAGGAAAGCATGATACTTGGTCAATTGAATTCTGCTGCACTGTTTTTGGATTTTAATGTGATAGTTCCTTATGAACAGGACACAGGAGGCTGCTTGACAGTACTTTTTAGAGTTCAACCTTGGATGTACAATAATTACATTGTAATTTATGTTTTCATGTTAAACATGTTGTAGGGTAGATACACGAAGCAACATTTTCATCTTGTAAAAGATGTTCCCAACAAATGAAATGAATAATAATGCACCTAATTTTAACTTTCTAAAGAGTACATGTTCAACTTAATCAACACATTTAAATATACACAGAGGGAAATGTCAAAATGTTCAACTTAATCAACACATTTAAATATACACAGAGGGAAATGTCAAAATGTTCAACTTAATCAACACATTTAAATATACACAGAGGGAAATGTCAAAATGTTCAACTTAATCAACACATTTAAATATACACAGAGGGAAATGTCAAAATGTTCAACTTAATCAACACATCTAAATATACACAGAGGGAAATGTCAAAATGTTCAACTTAATCAACACATCTAAATATACACAGAGGGAAATGTCAAAATGTTCAACTTAATCAACACATTTAAATATACACAGAGGGAAATGTCAAAATGTTCAACTTAATCAACACATTTAAATATACACAGAGGGAAATGTCAAAATGTTCAACTTAATCAACACATCTAAATATACACAGAGGTCAAAATGTTCAAATGTCAAAATGTTCAACTTAATCAACACATCTAAATATACACAGAGGGAAATGTCAAAATGTTCAACTTAATCAACACATTTAAATATACACAGAGGGAAATGTCAAAATGTTCAACTTAATCAACACATCTAAATATACACAGAGGGAAATGTCAAAATGTTCAACTTAATCAACACATTTAAATATACACAGAGGGAAATGTCAAAATGTTCAACTTAATCAACACATCTAAATATACACAGAGGGAAATGTCAAAATGTTCAACTTAATCAACACATCTAAATATACACAGAGGGAAATGTCAAAATGTTCAACTTAATCAACACATTTAAATATACACAGAGGGAAATGTCAAAATGCCGAACTTCGGCATTTTAGAAAGTCTTCACTCATTTTTAAAAGGGGGTCTATAATTAAAGGGCACTTCATTAAATATAACAGGCTTTTAAAATGCAATATTGGTGCACAATTTCTACTTAAGATATCAAAGGGACTTTTTGTGGAACGAACCAGTTTTGAAACAAGCTATGATTGTGTTTTGAATTTCCTTTCACAGCTAAAGCAGGAGCCTGGAGAAGACAACCCTATCTTCCTTCCTACTGACTCTGAGTATGACTGGCTCCTGGCCAAGATCTTTGTGAGGAGCGCTGACTTCGCTGAACACGAGCTGAACTTTCACCTGCTGAGGACTCACCTGCTGGCTGAGGTGTTTGCCATGTTGACACTGCGCAACCTACCAATGGTGCATCCCATCTACAAGGTACATACCTACTGCTGTGCATGTTTTCAACTGTTATTGAACAATATCTGCTATTATATAATCAACTGAATGTGTATAACATGATAAATCACGAGAAACCTGAATTGGAAAATATTATATGGAAAATGCATGGTTTTTCTTTAATTGAAAGTTGCAGTAGGTGGTAGTACAATACATAGCTTCTTTAGCTGTGAATTTCATGTATGATCGTTCCATCTTTTTCCATAGCTCCTGATCTCTCACTCCCGCTACACTCTGCAGATCAGAGGTACTGCCTATTCCATTCTTATAGTGTTAGGTTCTATAATACGCTAATACTTATAATTTTATAATTTTATATAATAATTTATAATTTTAAAAGGCTAATTGATCATTAGTAAACCCTTTTGCAATTATGCTAGCACAGCTGAAAACTTCAGTCTCCCGTGTCAACGACCTCATCCCCAGTCCTGACATCTTCTTGCAGTACAACACAGTTAACAATGCCATCACTCTCATCAAACTTGCTTGCCGTGGAGTCTGGCTTGCCAAGGCCGACATCCATCTCCGCCGTGAAGGTGCTGCCCCTCTATCCCGAAACCTGGCATCTCTTTGGAATCTGCCGGAAGTGGCGGTACTACTTCTGTCCTCCTGACTTTTGGATGCCAGAGCAGCCCTCGAATATTTGACACCTTAGCCAAGGCCCTGTTTTGGATTTTGCTGAACGTCAACAGGCTTCAATTTATGTTCTGATGCTCGCCCTTCCATCAGGTTAGGGGGTTTCTACTGTGGTTGTTGGTTTGCTGCTGCATGGCCTGCCAAACTTGCTTCCTCTCCTGCAGCCCCCTCCTCCGCCCTTTTCTAGTCTTACCTAATTGTAGCTGCTTCTCTCTGGGGGAATGACTGGTCGAAGGGCCATACTCAACCATTTCAACAACTTTCCATACACAATAACAAGGGCCGTTCTGACTATTTCCCTATCAAGCGTTTCCTAAGATGTCTAACCTGGCTATCCGTCACCCATCAGTTCCTTCTCAGAGCTGCACATGTTCCCTGTCAATGTAACTCAATCGCTGATTTTCTGTCCTGCTTCCAATTTCAGAGATTCAGGTGCTTGGCCCCGTATGGAGAACCCCTACCAAACCCAGTTCCTCCTTACTCTATGACTACCTTCCCATGAACCATTCACTCCTTCTCATCTCCCAGCCTCTCCATCCTATCAGCCGTTGCACCAATGACATGGTCTCTTACTGGACAGCCTGGAGATGTTTCCATACCATCTATTACCTGCCTTTAGCATTCAACTTGGTCACCATGTCTGATTTTTGTCATCCCTCTCCACATCCTCCATCTGGACATACCTGGCCGGGATCAAATTCTTTCTCAAGTTGCTTACTGGGTCTTCATGTTCCTCCTCTCTCCCGCAAGCCTCCCTTCTCAAGGGCCTCCTCGTCACCAGCCCATCACATTCAATATCGTCTGCCTGAATCCAAAAGCTTTGGTCTGGTTACATCTCATGCAGTCTCTTCCACATTCGAATACATGTATATTTAGGGATTTCTGCAATGTTCACATCTGTTATCTACAACCCTTGTCATCCCAGCATGTCAGATATCACCATCCTCAACAAAGACTTCACCATCAAACAGCAAAACCGATCAGTTTGGCAGAACCACACCAATCTACCTGTTCCAGCTACCATCATCCACTCACCTACTTACTGCAGCTCAATCTCAACACGCCTCTCCATCCGATCCACTATTCATCACAGATTCTGGTTCCATCGCCAATGATTTTATTCCCATCTGAGAAAAATACTATCCCTGTCTGGCTATCCTGCTGACTAATTCTCCGGACAATAATTCCGCATCGGCGCCACTTCCATAGCATCGAAGACTACACTGTACAACTCCTTGGCCGCTGGTTCTCTCAAGCCTATCATTCCTGCATCTGTTCAGGACAGCCCACAACATGCTCATCTCTCAGAACCTGCAATACCTCTGGCACAGTCCTTCAGTCTATGCCTCATTTCACAGACACCATCTACCTCACGCACCATATCGTACCCAACCAGCCAAAAGAGGATTGCCTCCCCAGCTGGGCCTGGTTCCTCAAGGTTACCTTCCTTGAAGGGAATTTTTTCCTTGCCACCGTCGCTTCTGCTTGCTCTCCTGGGGTCTGTTGGCTCACTCATGGGTATCTTGTTCTTCTGTCTGTACTACTTCAAATATATCGCCAACCATTCAGCACCTGCAGTCCAGAACAGCGCACTTCCTCTCCAGAGTCCATCTAACTTGGAGTTCTCTTATTGAGGACTTGTCTTCACCACAGCAGCCTAGCCTGACTGTCTACCTGAAACGCAAAGCCAAACCCTACAGTCAACCCTTCATCTGCTGCCCTTATCTCCTCCGATCTATTCTCATTTCCCTCCTTAATCCTCATTCTCACATCCATTTCATCAATAAATATTCTAAACTCATTTTCATGTCTGGTCCTTAAACTTGTGAAATGGAAGTTGTATGGTAGTTTTGAGTATCTGATTGACTGACACTAGATTAGCACTACTCACACTAAACTTGAGGCAGAATTTTTCTAACATGTCAGCATTTTTTTTATAGGTATGCTGTAGAGTGCCCGGGAGACTGTAAACATCTAAATTCCAGGAAAGTAGGCTGCGGTGTAATGTTGGCCCCTGAGTTTACTTTAGCTGCAATTTCAGAAAAGCTCATCGGGAGTCCACAGACACTGCAACATTTTTTGCTCTATCTGCCCTAAAGTTAAAAAAGGTGAACTATCCCTTTAACCCATCTTGAAGAATGCCAGTATAGGAGGTCCAGGGATGATGGAATTCCTGAAGAAAGCTGTAGCCTCATTGACCTACAGCTCCCTCTGTATGCCGGAGGACATCACTGCACGCGGTCTGGAGTCAGTCCCCAACAATTACTACAGGGAAGATGGACTCAGGCTGTGGGACATCGTCCACAGGTAATGTTTGTACAGGCCTATAGATTTTAATGGTGCAAAAAAAGCCCAGATCTGCACAAAGAAATTCTGTAAACCTCATAAAGCAGCACTATTTGTGTATTAAGGATTGTACATTCATGCAACTACATTTTGCATTGCCCAGTTTACTAAACTCTAGTATACCCCCCCATGCTGCCAGATTATATTGACTTTTACAGTGTCTTTTGCACAGATTGTGTCTGTGCTCTTTTGCCATGTTGTAATCCTGTTTTGTCTAATGCCTGATGTTGTTTTGTATAGGTTTGTTCACAATGTGATTGGTCACTACTGCACCTGTGACTCAGATGTCCAGAAGGACACTTCTGGATAGAGGATATCTTCTTCTATGGGTTCATGGCAGAAACCAGCACAGGTTACACTTTTCTCATTTAAATGACACAATCTGTGTCACAAATGGCAACAGCTCTCTGGTCAAAACTAGTGCACTATTTAGGGAAAAGGGTTCAATTTGACAGACTACACTTTTTTAAATTTGTGATACTGTTGCATCGCTGCAACTCAAAGTATAATATTAAATCACAATGGTTCTCTACAGATCTGGTTTGTTGATTCAATTATTTCTGATATCAAATGTGTCCATTCCCTTAGGCTTCTCATTCCCTTACTATATTCTGGATCATTTGCAAAATGTGTCAATTCAGTGTCTGATCTTAGCATACTGAGTCTATTTTTAAGTAATTTTGAAATCCAAGGCAGGAATGTCTCTTTGCCCTTGCCATACACCTACCTGAATCCCAACAATGTGGAGAACAGTGTGACCCTGTAATGAGTCAGGGCTGTGTTTATTAGGCCCCAAATGGAAGGAAACTCATTGATACAGGGAGACTACCTTGTATTCTGTTGAGACATGTTTTAAAACATTTATCTTACGGTGTGCCCTAATCATTACGACCCAGGTAGTTTACTCTATTGTGGTTCAGTCCACTTTTTCTTATTTTTAATAGCACCATAGCCACATAACTAGAGCTGGCCATGCAGTCAAGATGAGACGTTACATGTTTCTACTTTTGTTTTGTGTGCCACTAGCTGAGTGTTTTAGTTGGGTTCTTCGCCCTTGTATAACTGAATTGTTTGTGCCTTGGCTCCCTTCCTGTTCATGGCTAATTCCAAAATCTAATCTTGCATGCAAAACAGGAAGCTACTGTTACATGGCCTTCCATTTACCTGCTAACCAGAAGGAGGTGTGGTATATGGTTCCTATAGAGACAGGTGACCTTAATAAATAGAACTTATTTCAGCTACCTGCCTCCCTCTAAAAGGGGAGTGTTGAGAATAAACTACCAAATGGACAACACCTACAGACCTCACTTCCCATAGTGCCTTGCTGCTGAGAGCAAGCTGCAAGTGACATTCCTGATTTATTAGCAGTGTAGCTTTAAATTGAACCCACTCAATAAATGGGTGGTAGCCAGAAGTGAACTACTGTCCATACAGCTAAGATAGAGATGATCTTTTTGTTCATCTGCTTTGTAACTCTATTTGCTGGCTGATCAAGAGATCTTTGATTCCATGCAATAAAGTCTTAGTGAATCTTTATCCTTGTCTCTTTCAGTGTTCATGGTCCATATGGCCCAAGCAGTATTGTTCAACTGGTTGACCCTTACATACATATGGAGCCTTATACTGAGTACCACACAAGGATATAAAAGGTACAGATGGTGAAACGTGTGTGTATATATCCATCAGACTTTAGTGGTTAATACCTTTCAGTTGTCAGTCATTCTTCTTCGTGTTACACTATGATTCACTATGGAAATAACCTGCGATGTGATGGCTTATCCTTAATTCTCAACTTGGAATGTGTCTTCTACAGTTCCATGGTCAAGACCGGTGGGTGTCCACCCCATCGATACGGTCCATCCAAATGTGATGCATGTCATGAGCGTGACTCCAAAATCAAGTGTCGCTTTGAATGACACCCACCTGTCTCGATCAATGAGAGGAGATCAGATCTCGAACAGATGGTGGCATAGACACTGAACAAAAATATAAACAACATTTAAAGTGTTCATCCCATGTTTCATGAGCTGAAATAAAAGATCCCAGAAATTGTTTGTATGAACAAAACATTTTCTCAAATGTTGTGCACACATTTGTTGACATTCCTGTTAGTCAGCATTTATACTTTGTCAAAATAATCCATCCACCTGACAGATGTGGCATATCAAGAAGATGATTAAACAGCATGATCCTTATACAGGTGCACCTTGTGCTGGGGACAATAAAAGGCCACTCTAAAATGTGCAGTTTTGTCACAATGGCACAGATGTCTTAAGTTTTGAGGGAGCGTGCAATTGGCATGCTGACTGCATCAATGTCCAGAGTTGTTGCCAGATAATTATTTAATGTTAATCTCTCTATAATAAGCCGCCTTCAACAGTTTTTGAGAATTTGTTAGTACGTCTAACCGGCCTCACAACCGTACACCACGTGTATGTGTTAGAGGAAATTATAGTTTAGATGATTAATTATGTATACATTATTGATTAGAACCATTTATTCTAATACTATTATGTTATGGTATGAAAAGTAAAAGTTATTGGTTAAGCTGTTACTGAAAATGTAAGCAGAATTAATTAATTGTCTGGGCCTCTTAGGAAGTTAACGGGAGGAGCGAGGCTATGGCTTGTCCAACAGATAAGAAATGTCTGGGAGACGTTCCAGGCCTGATGAACAATGGGCCCTTGTGAGAATCGGAGAGAGGGGGGATAAACTGATGATGTCATGTTCAGTTTATAACCTGTGGAAAAATGTGTATGCTTCAGTACTCTCTCGTAATAAACGCTGTTACTTTTGGCTTTTAAGACTGGTCTCATTCTACTTCATGCATAATTAATGAACTTACAATTCATTAATGAATTAGAAATTAGTGCGAATTGGTTTTGGCAATTAAAGCATAAAGGAATTTAGAATTCCTCTATCAATTTGGTCCTTCGATGTGCCGGATCTAAATAACTCTCACTGTGCCTGAAGATAGTACGCTGGAAAACGTGCACGGACAAGTTTTTTGACTCGTTTTACTAAAGACCTGACCTCTGAATTGAGGTTAAAATTGAAACAGGCCTGCGTATTATCACAGAGGACAGAGAGAGTGACTAGATTCAAACGAACAGTGCTTTTCCCAGCCGGCAGCCAGGTAAAGTAGGCCTTTATTCTTGATTTTGGGGGGATTTGAGTTCTTTGATTGATGTTCTAAAATTTTTTAGAATTCATCAATAAGGGGAGCTTTGCCATTCCCACAGGGTTTGTATGACCATCATACACTGGGTTTTGTATAACCGATATACACTGAAGCAGGTTCGAAAATAACCTGTGGTAATGTGCACTACCGTAAATAAACTAAACTTACTCATGAGAGGTAAAAACGCCCGAGATTAAGACGGGATATTAAATAGGTACTGGGGGATAGGACGGTGATCTTGTAAAAATACTAGACGTGGGGAGACGGCAAGAATGCGCAAGATTGGTCATTGGTCATTTGAATAGTGGCAGCATTGATCACCGTTCCGATCCAACTAATACTGCGGAAATATCCAAATAAGGAGGAGAGGGAATTAAAAATCTAAAGAAATGAGATAAAAAACATATCTATAGACATGAAAGTTCTATGCGAGAGGAGAGTTTAACAATTAGTGGCGTGAGATAACGATTATTAGCGTTCTTTAAAAGCTCTCTGACACAACCGGAAAATAAGATTTTAACTAGGGCTTTACAAACCCTGGGCTTATGGTTGTAAGGTTAGACCTAATATTTGTTTTCAAAAGTCAAAGCTATTGGTAAGATTTCCATAAAAGAGCTAAACTTAATCACGAGAAACGCACCCACCCGAGAGTAAGACGGGATATTAAATAAGGTACTGGGAAATAGAACGATAATCTTGTAAAAATATTGATCATCGTTCCTATTCAACTAATACTACTGAAATATCCAAATAAAGACACACATAGTCAGACAGAAAAACAAGGTAATTAAGTAACGGTAAATCACAAATTTATAGAACTGCACGCACATAGAATTTAAAAATTATATAGAAAGGCATAGATAAGTGATTAGATACCATAGCTACAAGGGAACGGCAAGGATTTAGAATGGGTGGGAAGGCTTCAAAGAAAGCCCCGGAACTAACGGGAGACGAGCGATACATGGAACAGAGAGACAGGAGAAACATCGATTTCGGTCTAAAATGGAAAAAAAATACGATTTTGATGGCCGTCTAAATGTAGAAAAGCTGGAATCCCTTATAAAACAAATACATAAGGAATGTGGTAATAATGTGAAAAAGCAGGATAAACAAGGGTTGTACACAGCCAGGTTCTGGCTTACGGAAGCCAGGAAAAGAGTGGAAGTAGATAAAAAGAAAAAAAAACAAGATACTCTGCCCTCCGCTCCTACAGTGGTAAAAAATGGTCAATCGGGTGGGGGTGGGAATCAAAGCCTATATCCTTCTCTAGTGGACCAGGCATACAGAGAGAATTTACATTTACATTTAAGTCATTTAGCAGACGCTCTTATCCAGAGCGACTTACAAATTGGTGCTTTCACCTTATGACATCCAGTGGAACAGCCACTTTACAATAGTGCATCTAAGTCTTTTAAGGGGGTGAGAAGGATTACTTTATCCTATCCTAGGTATTCCTTAAAGATTTGGGGTTTCAGGTGTCTCCGGAAGGTGGTGATTGACTCCGCTGTCCTGGCGTCGTGAGGGAGTTTGTTCCACCATTGGGGGGCCAGAGCAGCGAACAGTTTTGACTGGGCTGAGCGGGAACTGTACTTCCTCAGTGGTAGGGAGGAGAGCAGGCCAGAGGTGGATGAACGCAGTGCCCTTGTTTGGGTGTAGGGCCTGATCAGAGCCTGGAGGTACTGAGGTGCCGTTCCCCTCACAGCTCCGTAGGCAAGCACCATGGTCTTGTAGCGGATGCGAGCTTCAACTGGAAGCCAGTGGAGAGAGCGGAGGAGCGGGGTGACGTGAGAGAACTTGGGAAGGTTGAACACCAGACGGGCTGCGGCGTTCTGGATGAGTTGTAGGGGTTCAATGGCACAGGCAGGGAGCCCAGCCAACAGCGAGTTGCAGTAATCCAGACGGGAGATGACAAGTGCCTGGATTAGGACCTGCGCCGCTTCCTGTGTGAGGCAGGGTCGTACTCTGCGGATGTTGTAGAGCATGAACCTACAGGAACGGGCCACCGCCTTGATGTTAGTTGAGAACGACAGGGTGTTGTCCAGGATCACGCCAAGGTTCTTAGCGCTCTGGGAGGAGGACACGATGGAGTTGTCAACCGTGATGGCGAGATCATGGAACGGGCAGTCCTTCCCCGGGAGGAAGAGCAGCTCCGTCTTGCCGAGGTTCAGCTTGAGGTGGTGATCCGTCATCCACACTGATATGTCTACCAGACATGCAGAGATGCGATGCGCCACCTGGTCATCAGAGGGGGGAAAGGAGAAGATTAATTGTGTGTCGTCTGCATAGCAATGATAGGAGAGACCATGTGAGGTTATGACCGAGCCAAGTGACTTGGTGTATAGCGAGAATAGGAGAGGGCCTAGAACAGAGCCCTGGGGGACACCAGTGGTGAGAGCGCGTGGTGAGGAGACAGATTCTCGCCACGCCACCTGGTAGGAGCGACCTGTCAGGTAGGACACAATCCAAGCATGGGCCGCGCCGGAGATGCCCAACTCGGAGAGGGTGGAGAGGAGGATCTGATGGTTCACAGTATCGAAGGCAGCCGATAGGTCTAGAAGGATGAGAGCAGAGGAGAGAGAGTTAGCTTTAGCAGTGCGGAGCGCCTCCGTGATACAGAGAAGAGCAGTCTCAGTTGAATGACTAGTCTTGAAACCTGACTGATTTGGATCAAGAAGGTCATTCTGAGAGAGATAGCGGGAGAGCTGGCCAAGGACGGCACGTTCAAGAGTTTTGGAGAGAAAAGAAAGAAGGGATACTGGTCTGTAGTTGTTGACATCGGAGGGATCGAGTGTAGGTTTTTTCAGAAGGGGTGCAACTCTCGCTCTCTTGAAGACGGAAGGGACGTAGCCAGCGGTCAGGGATGAGTTGATGAGCGAGGTGAGGTAAGGGAGAAGGTCACCGGAAATGGTCTGGAGAAGAGAGGAGGGGATAGGGTCAAGCGGGCAGGTTGTTGGGCGGCCGGCCGTCACAAGACGCGAGATTTCATCTGGAGAGAGAGGGGAGAAAGAGGTCAGAGCACAGGGTAGGGCAGTGTGAGCAGAACCAGCGGTGTCGTTTGACTTAGCAAACGAGGATCGGATGTCGTCGACCTTCTTTTCAAAATGGTTGACGAAGTCATCTGCAGAGAGGGAGGGGGAGGGGAGGAGGATTCAGGAGGGAGGAGAAGGTTGCAAAGAGCTTCCTAGGGTTAGAGGCAGATGCTTGGAATTTAGAGTGGTAGAAAGTGGCTTTAGCAGCAGAGAGAGAAGAGGAAAATGTAGAGAGGAGGGAGTGAAAGGATGTCAGGTCCGCAGGGAGGCGAGTTTTCCTCCATTTCCGCTCGGCTGCCCGGAGCCCTGTTCTGTGAGCTCGCAATGAGTCGTCGAGCCACGGAGCGGGAGGGGAGGACCGAGCCGGCCTGGAGGATAGGGGACATAGAGAGTCAAAGGATGCAGAAAGGGAGGAGAGGAGGGTTGAGGAGGCAGAATCAGGAGATAGGTTGGAGAAGGTTTGAGCAGAGGGAAGAGATGATAGGATGGAAGAGGAGAGAGTAGCGGGGGAGAGAGAGCGAAGGTTGGGACGGCGCGATACCATCCGAGTAGGGGCAGTGTGGGAGGTGTTGGATGAGAGCGAGAGGGAAAAGGATACAAGGTAGTGGTCGGAGACTTGGAGGGGAGTTGCAATGAGGTTAGTGGAAGAACAGCATCTAGTAAAGATGAGGTCGAGCGTATTTCCTGCCTTGTGAGTAGGGGGGAAGGTGAGAGGGTGAGGTCAAAAGAGGAGAGGAGTGGAAAGAAGGAGGCAGAGAGGAATGAGTCAAAGGTAGACGTGGGGAGGTTAAAGTCGCCCAGAACTGTGAGAGGTGAGCCGTCCTCAGGAAAGGAGCTTATCAAGGCATCAAGCTCATTGATGAACTCTCCGAGGGAACCTGGAGGGCGATAAATGATAAGGATGTTAAGCTTGAAAGGGCTGGTAACTGTGACAGCATGGAATTCAAAGGATGCGATAGACAGATGGGTAAGGGGAGAAAGAGAGAATGACCACTTGGGAGAGATGAGGATCCCGGTGCCACCACCCCGCTGACCAGAAGCTCTCGGGGTGGGCGAGAACACGTGGGCAGACGAAGAGAGAGCAGTAGGAGTAGCAGTGTTGTCTGTGGTGATCCATGTTTCCGTCAGTGCCAAGAAGTCGAGGGACTGGAGGGAGGCATAGGCTGAGATGAACTCTGCCTTGTTGGCCGCAGATCGGCAGTTCCAGAGGCTACCGGAGACCTGGAACTCCACGTGGGTCGTGCGCGCTGGGACCACCAGATTAGGGTGGCCGCGGCCACGTGGTGTGGAGCGTTTGTATGGTCTGTGCAGAGAGGAGAGAACAGGGATAGACAGACACATAGTTGACAGGCTACACAAGAGGCTACGCTAATGCAAAGGGGATTGGAATGACATGTGGACTACACGTCTCGAGTGTTCAGAAAGTTAAGCTTACGTAGCAAGAATCTTATTGACTAAAATGATTAAAATGATACAGTACTGCTGAAGTAGGCTAGCTGGCAGAGGCTGCGTTGTTGACTATGTAGGCTAGCTGGCAGTGTCTGCGTTGTTGACACTACACTAATCAAGTCGTTCCGTTGAGTGTAATAGTTCCTACTGTGCTACTGTGCTGCTATTCGGGGCTAGCTGGCTAGCTAGCAGTGTTGATTACGTTACGTTGCGTTAAAGAACGACAATAGCTGGCTAGCTAACCTAGGAAATCGCTCAAGACTACACAATTATCTTTGATACACAGACGGCTATGTAGCTAGCTATGTAGCTAGCTACGATCAAACAAATCAAGCCGTTGTACTGTAATGAAATGAAATGAAAAATGTGATACTACCTGTGGAGCGAAGCGAAATGCGACCGGATTGTTGAGTGCGGAAGTTCTGTTCGGTAGACGTTGGCTAGCTGTTGGCTAGCTAGGAGTGTCTCCTACGTTAAGGACGACAAATAGCTGGCTAGCTAACCTCGGTAAATTAAGATAATCACTCTAAAACTACACACTCTAACTACACAATTATCTTGGATACGAAGACAGCAAAGACAACTATGTAGCTAGCTAACACTACACTAATCAAGTCGTTCAGTTGAGTGTAATAGTTGTGCTGCTAATCGGTAGACGGTGGACTAGCTAACGGTGGACGTTAGCTAGCTGGCTAGCTGCAGGGCAGTGTAGACTGCGTTAGGACGATGAAATACGATAATTACGCAATTATCTATGATACAAAGACGGCTATGTAGCTAGCTAAGAAGAAATTGCTAAGATTAGACAAATCAAACCGTTGCTAATCGGTAGACGGTGGACTAGCTAACGGTGGACGTTAGCTAGCTGGCTAGCTGCAGGGCAGTGTAGACTGCGTTAGGACGACGAAATACGATAATTACGCAATTATCTATGATAGAAAGACGGCTATGTAGCTAGCTAAGAAGAAATTGCTAAGATTAGACAAATCAAACCGTTGTACTATAATGAAATGTATAATGTATAATGAAATGTAATGAAATGTAATACTACCTGCGGACCGAGTGCAGATGCGACCGCTCGCTCCAACCCGGAAGCCCGACGATGAGGTGGTGATGGCTCAGAGGAGAGGGCAAGTGCCGCTCCGTGCTGAGCCTCCTCCAGCTTATGATCTGGGAGCGAACGGTATGAGTCCAGAGGGGCAGAAAAGCACAGAGAAAGAGCAAGAACTGATTAGAACAGTATTGAGAAGGGTAAACATGGAAAGGGCATTGGTAGAGACTCAGACAGTGAAGGAAGAAAATTGGTCGGGTAAGGAAAAATATCAGACACCTTCACCGAACCAAAACAGATCAGGACTACTTAGAAAACCCTCCGATATAGGAGAGAAAAATAGACCACGGCCTGGGAGAGATTTACAGTACTATAGCAGAGAAGAAGACAGTGCAGAGAGAGAAGGGCAGTTTCCCCTGATAGAGCTGCCCAACCCCCAAGCTGGGATAGAGAATAACGAACCCACGGTTCGGGTCTATCGACCCTGGACACAGAGGGACGTAGAAATGGCAGTAGAAGGAATTCCACACCCAAAAACAGGAATGGCAGGTTTTGAAAGAGATCTCAACGGACTAGCGTCCAGTTTCAGGCTAAACACAGGGGAGGTGGAAAGAGCAGTTAGAACCATAGTGGGAAAGGATTGGTTTGCTGCGCGCGGAGCCTGGGTGCCAACAGGGAATAATGGGGACATCATACAGTGGAGCGCGGGTCTTGGGGAGCCATTTAGAGCAAAAATTACAGAACTATGCGCTAACCTAACTGAACATTACCACCGACACGCCGACTTCTCTAAGGTAACTGAATGTAGACAGGGAGAAAATGAGACAGTCAATCAGTACCTAGAACGTTTGAGAGATGTATTTAATGCCAACAGTGGTACGCCAGAACCAGCCCCCGGGGGGATCAAAATACTCCTTATCATCAGCAACTAAAAATAGCCTTATTAACTGGAATGCGCGTAGAAATCAGTAAAGAGGTAAAAAAGAACTTAGTGGGGTGGGGGTTGGCGACTCTCGCAGAAGTAAAAAGATATGCGGTCCACCACGAACAACACGGTCAGACTGAAAAAAGGAAAAAAGAGAATAGGAAAGATGAGTTCTTAACCTCTTCAGTCGACCCTCTACTTTTTTGAACATTCTGTTAAAAATCGCGCAACATTTCAGCGCCCTGCTACTCATGCCAGGAATATAGTATATGCATTTGCTTAGTCTGTGTGGATAGAAAACACTCAGACGTTTAAAAAACTGGTTAAATCACTGCTGTGGCTTTACCAGAACGGCATTTACATCGAAAAGCACAGGAAAAACTGATCACTGAAAATGGGGAAAATATATCCATGCGCTACTTGAACCCATTGATAAACGTGAACCACAATTAATTGACTGAGGTTGCAGTACCTACAGCTTCCACAGGGTGTCTAGAGTCTTGTCATTTCCCTTCGAGTTTTTTCTTGGTCAAACACATACAGGACACCGTATCTAATCCGGTCTAGGACCGGATATTTTCGTTGAGTTTCTAGCCGGACATTTTTCCAGACGGACAGCTAATAATCTTTACATCGCCTCCTGATGAATTTTATCGCTATTAACGTTTACTAATACCTAAAGTTGCATTACAAACGTATTTCGAAGTGTTTTGTGAAAGTTTATCGTCGACTTTTTGAATTTTAAAAATGACGTTTTGAAACGATGTTTTTTTCGTTTATCACACAGTCTACATATAACGATATCTAGGCTTTATATGGACCGATTTAATCGAAATAAAGACCCAAATAGTGTTTATGGGACATCTAGGAGTGCCAACAAAGAAGATGGTGAAAGGTAATGAATGTTTTCTATTTTATTGTGCGGTTTGTGTAACGCCGAAATGCTAATTATTTTGTTTACGTCCCCTGTGGGTCTTTTGGGGTGTTGCATGCTATCAGATAATAGCTTCTCATGCTTTCGCCGAAAAGCATTTTAAAAATCTGACTTGTTGCCTGGATTCACAACGAGTGTAGCTTTAATTCGATACCCTGCATGTGTATTTTAATGAACTTTTGAGTTTTAACTAATACTATTAGCATTTAGCGTAGCGCATTTGCATTTCCAGAGCTCTAGTTGGGACGCAAGCATCCCGGGTAGAAGCAACAGGTTAATGGCGGTATTAGAAGATAGAGCAACGGGGGCTAATAGAAAGGGAACGTCAGGAGTATGGGGTAAAGAGGATTTTAGATGTTTCAATTGCAATAAAACTGGACATGTCAACAGAAAGTGTGAGGCACCTTGTAAATATTGTGATAAGAAGGGACATCAAAGCCGCAACTGTAAACAAAAACCACAGGGGAGGGGGGGCAAAAAAGAAAAGGAAGAGAGGCGCCCAAAACCTGACTCGTACAGCGAGGAAGATAAATCCTGACTAGAGACTGACACTGCTAAAATAGTCAGGAATGAAGTAGTGGACTGGTACAGCGAAAAGGACAGTGACAGTAGTAATAGTGCTTCAGACCTCAACAATCTAGATAAAATTGACGCAGAGACGGAGGTATTTGAATTAGCAACAGTAGACCTCGCTCTTGCTCAGGAAGAAAAACCTTTTTTGACACTTGCAGTAATGGGGAAGAGGATAAAATTTCTGTGTGATACGGGGGCGTGCAGGACAGCCATATGTAGTGAGGATGCACCACCAGGGATTCATCCCTCAGGGGATAAGATAATTGTTCGTTCTGCGTCTGGCCATCACTGCGTAGAGAGACTCTCGACTCCCATAACTCTCAGACATGAAATGACTGAGGGGGAGGCGACGGTCCCAGTACTCATATCAAAGTTGTGTCCTGTGAATCTATTGGGGAGAGATGTCATGAAACTTTTGAATATTGCCATAACGCCTACAGACAAAGGTATGAAAGCTCAGGTGGTTAAAGATAACATGGTAATCTGTGGGGAAGGAGAACCAAAGTATTGGTATAATCAAGATCTATTGAGGGGAGGTTTAACAGACATACCCAAAGCATTGATAGAACTAACAGATGATATAAAATCAGGACTAACTAAAATGTCGCCAGATGACTTGCACTGCACACTGTGGTATAACAGACACCCCGGCCCCGACCTGATATATGAGAGGACACTTCTGAGAACCACTGAGCGAACCATTGGTCTAAAATGGCTTTACTATGACTTAACTCATGCAGCCGTGGAGGTAGAACTGCCTACTCATATCCAGGCCTTGTACAGAGAAAAATGGTGCCCCCATGTGGCCCTAGCTAAAGAAGACACTGAGCAGTGGAAAGATATGGGATACTGGGTGTCAAAGGGAAAAAAACTGACAGACTGGGTAACGGGGGAGGGAGGTTTGCAACATAGCCCATCCACTGATAGATACAGACGAAAACTGAACTGGAGAGCAAATTGTGCCCCCGCAGTGCACATTAGTGATAGTGGGGGAGGGTTCTGAGAAGCAGAATACCTTTTAACAGTAGAACAGGAAGACGACTTAAAAGAAATACCCGAACATCTGTGGTCTCAAGGTCCCGGAGATGTGGGATTAATTAAGGTAGTAACGCCGGTACAAGTGGTTCCTAAATCAGATTATAGACCTTACCAAAAACAATACCCTTTGAAGCCAGAAGCAATAAAAGGAATAACACCCTCGTTTGAGCAGTTGAGGGAGGGGGGTGTTATCATACCGGGGGATGAAGCATTCTGTAACTCGCCTCTCTTCCCAGTGAAGAAGGCGTTCCCTAGCACTGATTGGAGAATGGTGATGGATCTACAAGGAGTCAATAGCAGTGTGATTCCAAGAGCACCCTGTGTGCCAGATCCACACACGCTGTTAAACCAGTTGAAGCCCGGGAATGCTTACTTTACTGTGATAGACCTGGCCAATGCATTTTTTAGTATTCCACTACATCCAGACAGTCAGGGGTGGTTTGGATTTACTTTTTTGGGTCAGAAATGGGCGTATAGCCGCCTAGTCCAAGGCTATCTCGAGAGCCCCACGATCTATTGTCAGGCTATCACTAGAAATCTCTGAAAATTCGACCCTCCACGGGGAAGTCAAATTTTGACATATGTGGATGATATCCTGTTGTCTAACTCCTCGCAGGAGGCCTGTAAAGAGGATACTCTTGCTCTGTTCCTCTTCTTAGCTGACCAAGGTCACAAAGTTAATAAGAGGAAGTTACAGCTCTGGCAGACACAAGTTATCTATTTAGGGCACACCATAACTAAGGAAGGGAGGACTCTCAATTCAACGAGGAAGACAGCCATTTTAGAAGCACCCAAACCATTGAACAAAAAGCAGATGATGAGTTTCTTGGGAATGATTAACTACTGTAGAGCATGGGTCCCACACTTTGCATTGCATACAGGGTTACTTAGTAAATTGATCTATGGTAAGGCTATGACATCGAAAGATAAGATAATATGGAGAAAAGAGGCGGAAGAACAGTATGTGGCGATTAAACAGCTATTGCTGTCTGACACTGTTCTGGCTTTCCCTAGGTATGACAGTGAATTCACACAGACTGTGGATTGCAGGGAGGGGTTCATGACGTCAGTGTTGACTCAGAGACACGGAGGGAAGAATAAACCAGTGGCTTACTATTCCTCCCGTCTCGATGAGGTGGCACAAGCAATGCCCCTGTGTTTACAGTCTGTGGTGGCTGCAGCACGAGCTGTGGAGGACTCAGCCTCTGTAGTACTATACCATGATTTGACACTGAGGGTCCCACATGCCGTCTCAATTTTGTTATTGGAACATAAAATGGCATACATGTCACCTGCTAGACATTTGTCTTGTATGATCATTCTGTTAAATATGCCAAATTTAACAATTGAGCGTTGTACTACTTTGAACCCCTCCACTCTAATTCCTATAGCCACAGATGGGAGTCCTCACGATTGTGTAGCGGAGACGGAGAAAATGGTTCTCCCCAGGGCAGATCTGACTGATATGCCTTTGACAGATGCAGAAGTAACTATGTTTGTTGATGGATCTTCTAGAAAGAATCCAGATGGCTCAAATGCTACTGGATATGCGGTAGTGACCCTCACTAAGGTGCTGGAAGCTGAAGCTTTACCAAAGAATTACTCTGCTCAACAAGCTGAAATTGTGGCCCTTACCAGGGCTTGTATATTAGGAAAGGGTAAATGCATAACGATACATACTGATAGCGCTTATGCATTTAACACTGTTCATGTATTCGCAGCACAGTGGAGAAACAGGGGCATGATAACCACAGCAGGTAAACCCATCACTCACGCGCAACTAATCTTGAATTTACTAGAGGCAATTCTACTACCAAAAAAATTAGCCATTTGTAAATGCGAGGCACATACTAAGGGCATGGACAGCGTCAGTATTGGGAATAGACGGGGAGATGAGGAAGCGAAGAGAGTGGGGGGGAAACCACACTCACACATAGACTCACACTTAAAGGAGGAAGTTCATATCGACACCAAAATACTGAGGGAAAGTCAGGTTAGAGCCCCCGTTAAGGAAGTTACTAAATGGGTCAGAATGGGAGCTGTAGATAGAGGAGGTATTTGGCATAAAGGGAATCTACCTGTTTTACCTAAGTCACTGTTTAAATATGCTGCTGTATTGATACATGGGCAAAGCCATGTATCACAGGGGGATGGTAGGAATGGTTAAACAGCACTTTGTAGCATATGGAATAACTAACTATTTTAAAAACTTTTTGCTCACGGTGTACTATATGTGCACAAAGTAACAACCAAGGTGCAGTAAGGGTACCACAAGGGGTTTACCCAGCAGCTAAGTACCCATTCAACAGTTGGAAATGGACTTTATTGAATTAACTAAGAGTGAAAACAAGAAGTGGTGTTTAACAATAATTGATAAATATACCAAATGGGTAGAAGCGTTTCCTACATCCTCAGCAGACGCAGAAACAGTGGCTAGAGCATTATGTCAGGAGATAATTCCGCGATTCGGATTACCAGAAACTATTTATAGCGACAATGGTTCCCATTTTTCTAATCAAGTAATTGATCATATAGGTCAGAAATTGGATATAAATATGAAGAAACATTGTTCTTATCACCCCCAAAGCGCTGGCCTTATCGAGAACATGAATCGATCGGTAAAAGGTCGATTAAGGAAAACACACCTAAGTACTGGAATGAACTGGGTAAAATGCCTGCCCATAGTGTTAATGACTATTAGAATAACCCCTGATAGGGAGGGGCTATCTCCATTTGAGAAGGTTTTTGTTAGACCCTATAGAATGCCCCAATTAGGGCGATTGGAGGAAGCGAATGTAGAAATAGAAAGCAGTATGGTGGAACACATGAGGAGGTTGTTCATTAATCAAACCCGTATGTCAAAAGTTTTATGCCCAGCAGGAGAACTACAGAAGGAGGTGGCACACGAGATTCAACCAGGAGACTGGATCTGGGTCCGATCACTAAAGAAAAAAAACTGGAAGCAGCCTCGGTGGGAGGGACCATTCCAAGTACTACTGGTGACTGCCTTCGCTGTGAGATTAGCCGAAAGAGCTACCTGGGTACATATCACACATTGTAAGAGGGTAAATCACGCTACCACTGTCGGACAATAACAGGAGTAGGAGAGAAACCGTGATCCATATGGAACGGGGGTCAAACTCCTTCTGAAGATTCCCTATACCCAACCTTTCCCCAGCTGTGAGCGTTCATAGAAGTGAAGTGATGGCTTGGCCTCTGGCTGTTGATATGTTCTCAGGGAGAGGGTGGGGCTTCACGTGCGCACTGACCGTCCTGAGCTGTTTTATTGTGGGGGCCATATTCCTGATTCACCATGATCCCCCGGAGAGTGCCAAAGAGGATAATTTGACTCATGTGCTAGATGAGGGAAATGGGATGTTACCTAAGATTCTCAAAAGGTCACTGAAACAAAATAGTAAGGATGTGAGGGTGGAATTGGGCAAGGATCTCTCAGTAGAATTTTGTGTAGACCAATTGGGGTCATTCACCCCTTGGCAGTCTAGAACCATGGGACTCTATGGGAAGTATTTGTGTAAATCACCGTGTAAGTCGTGGAGCCAGGTCATAGCTCACACTGAAAGGGATGGCTACGTAAACCCATACACTCAATTTGGGACCAGGTGGAGTATAGTAAGGGTTGGCGTTTTGGACTGTGTTCCCGAACAGAGGAAGTATTGTATAAAGGTGCGAATTAACATTAAGGCGGTCAATACTCAGGATCTCGGGTTATGGTATGTGGGCTTCGATCAGTTTTCAACTGATACTATGGTACCGTTCCAGGTGGCAGAAGTTAGAGTTGATAAGGAGAATATGATTGGCCGAAGTTCAACCAATCCCTCTAACACAACGGCTATTCCTAGTGTAATCATCCAGGGTAAAGGAACAGTACGAATAGTTCAGACCAAAGACCTTAAAGAAGTTATAGAGGTGGAGACTGGGTTTGGGGAGTCCAACTTATGGTTGGAATGGATTCAATATACGGCCAGATCAGTGGCTAAAGAAGAATGTTATGCCTGTGCGAACGCTAAACCACAGTTAACAACTATCCCTTTCCCACTGAACGGAATTAATTCCCCTAAGGGAATGGCATGTATGGTAAAGCTGTTCATGAAAGCAGGAATGCCAAATAATGATAGTTGTATTGATTTACACTATTTATATCCCCAGGTTCCACTTAAATCAAGACTTCCTCCCTTTACCGTGATCGAGAGGAGAATATTACTGTCTGGCCAGATACAGTACACACGGGAAGTACGTGGGGGAAGTTAGTACCTGCAATAAGACAGAGAATATTACCACTGACGAGACCATGTCTGATTTGACAGGCTGGTTGAACTCTGGGGATTTCAAAATGTTGAAGTGGGCCAGGGCTGACATCTGGTGGTTGTGCGGGGGAATGAGTTTGTGGCCAGTATTGCCGACTGATTGGACTGGACTATGTGCTTTAGTACATTTAGGAATGCCTTTTACACTCATACAACACCAAGACATGAAGTTAGCCAAACGAGAGAGAAGAGATGCTCCATCTGGGTCTTTTGACGACAGAGTATATATTGATAACATTGGGGTTCCACGAGGGGTGCCGGATGAGTTCAAGGCAAGAAATCATATACTAGCAGGATTAGAGTCAAGTATTTTCTGGTGGTCTACTCTCAATAAGAATGTAGACTGGATTAATTATATTTATTATAATCAACAGCGCTTTATCAATTATTCCAGAGATGCGATTAAAGGGTTGGCAGAACAGACTGAAGAGAGTAATAGGATACGGCATGTGTCAAAATTGATTGATTGCTGACCTTATGACCTGATGACATGTACAGAATATGTGCCCCTGCCCCGCCCCCCCTGTTCGTGTGGTCATGTGTTAGAGGGTGTTTGAACTTTTGGGGCCCATGCCCCCCCCCCCAGTTTTATCTCCCTTATGGTTGTTATCTATGAAGCAGGAATGTCTGGGGCTATAGATAGCGCTGGGGCCTCAGCATTATAAATGTCCAGAACAAGCCATTTTTTAAGACCTGAATATTAAGCATCTAAAAATATGTCTACAAGGGAATTCTCGGAGTGCTCTGTAGCTCATGTCACGAACCCAACGCCAAAAGCTTGGAGGATATTTTGGTAGAGGCTCCCGAATGTTTTAACGGATTTCTGTGTACAAGCCATATTTCGTACATATTCAACCCGGAGGAATCTACGGTTAAGATATTCACAGACAGCGTGTCCCAACCCTTTTATCGTGCAGAACCCGAGCCTTTTTCTCTAGCGCTAAGGATGCGAGAATGGCTTAAAATAAGGCTAGCTTTGTGTCAAATGGAACGTACCCTGAGTGCTTCAAGGCTGCCAGGATATACGTTGGAAGAACAAGTCTGTGGACGTCAGGATCTAATGGCCCTGAGAGTCACATCCATGGGTTATACCCGGACTCCAGAGTGACAATTTTTAGCATGTGAACAATTTGACAGGTCAAATGCTACGAAAACGGTCAGTCCATCTGTATCCTCCAAAGCATGCAAGGATGTAAATTTTTTCAAATAATGTTCAGTTTTAAATGGCGCGATTACCACATTTTCCGAACCCTGATGAATAAGCTGGACAGTCTTTTCGAAAATCGTGAACAATTACGGCGATGGCCTAGGTTATCGTTGAGACATACCCCCCGAACAACATAGGTTATCGTTGAGACATACACCGGAACAACAACAAGTTCGAAGGCGGATCTTTCCCTGGCAGGAAAGTGGACAGAGCTTCGACGGAGCGGAAAAGACTTTGTGATGGGGAATTGGAAACGGATAATGTTCAGGGCTAACAGGACCCCATATATCTGTAAGAAATAGTTAAAATAAATGTTGAATTATAACGTGTGTTAAAATGTAGGTGTTAATTTTTGAAAATGTATACCCCCATTTAACTAAGGGGTAGCTCTTTTCTCTCAAGCTAGGGTCTGGCGCAGACAACTGTAAGATCTGAAAAAAACATGTATTATTTTATAGTCTATTCCTACATTGGGTATGTTATGAACATTACGTTTTATTAAAGTTTGTAATAATGTACAAAGACCTGCATCCAAGGTTTTTTTATTTTTACATAAAACAAAGTGTAGATATA
>NC_088413.1:23191202-23251994 GCF_034236695.1 Oncorhynchus nerka | reverse complement strand
ATCCACCTGGTAGTTGTGGCATATCAAAGCTGATTAAACAGCATGATCATTACACAGGTGCACCTTGTGCTGAGGACAATAAAAGGCCACTCTAAAATGTGCAGTTTGTCACAAACACAATGCCAAGATGACTGAAGTTTTGAGGAGCATGCAATTGGCATGCAGGCTGCAAGAATGTCCACAGAGCTGTTGCCAGATAATTTAATGTTAATTTCTCTACCATAAACCGCCTCCAAAGTTGTTTTAGAGAATTTGGCAGTATGTCCAACCGGCTTCACAACCACAGACCACGTGTAACCACGCCAGCTGAGGAACTACACATCCGGTTCTTCACCTGCGGTATCATCGGAGAACAGCCACACGGACAAAATATGAAACTATGGGTTTGCACAACCGAAGAATTTCTACACAAACTGTCAGAAACCGTCTCAGGAAAGCTCATCTGTGTGCTCGACATCCTCACCAGGGTCTCAACCTGACAGCAGTTTGATGTCATAACCGTCTTCAGTGGGCAAATGCTCACCTTCGATGGCCTCTGGCACGCTGGAGAAGTGTGCTCTTTGCTTTGCAAATTAATCCCGGTTTCAACTGTACCGTGCAGGTGGCAGACTGTGTGTATGGCATTGTGTGGGCGAGTGGTTGGCTGATGTCAGCGTTGTAAACAGTGTGCCCACCATGGTGGTGGTGGGGTTATGGTATGAGCAGGCATAAGCTACGAACAACGAACACAATTGCATTTTATCGATGCCAATTTGAATGCAGTGACGAGCCTGAGGCCCATTGTCGTGCCATTTATCCGCCACCATCACCTAACTTTTCAGCATGATAATGAATAGCCCCATTTCGCTAGGATTTGTACACAATTCCAGGAAGCTGAAAATGTCCCAGTTCTTCCATGGCCTGCATACTCACCAGACATGTCACATTGAACATATTTTGGATCCTCTGGATCGACATGTACGACAACGTGTTCCAGTTCCCATCAAATATCCAATAACTTTGCACAACCATTGAAGAGGAGTGGGACAACATTCCACAGGCAATGATCAATAGTGTGATCAACGATGGAGATGTGTCGTGCTGCCTGAGGCAAATGGTGGTCACACCCCGACACTGACTGGTTTTCTGATACATGCCCTTACCTTTTTTTATAAGGTATCTGTGACCACAGATGCATATCTGTATTCCCAGTCATGTAAAATCCATTGATTAGGGCCTAATTTATGCATTTCAATTGACTGATTTCCGTATGTGAACTGTAACTCAGTAAAATCTTTGAAATTGTTACATGTTGCGTTTATATTTTTGTTCAGTGTATGTTATTACAGATGCCCTGACCGAGTCTGTAATACCTACATGTTTCATGCAGACCACCATAGTCCCTGTGAGCAAGGAAGCGAAGGTAACCTGCCTAAATGATTACCGCCTCGTAGCACTCATGTCGGTAGCCATAAAGTGCTTTGAATGGCTGGTCATGGCTCACATCAACAGCATTCTCCCGGATACCTAGACCCACTCCAATTCGCCTCCCGCCCCAACAGAACCACAGATGACGCAATCTCAATCCACATTGCCCTTTCCCACCTGGACAAAAGGAACACCTACGTGAGAAGGCTGTTCAATGACTACAGCTCAGCGTTCAACACCATAGTGCCTACGAAGCTCATCACTAAGCTAAGGACTCTGGGACTAAACACCTCCCTCTGCAAAGGGATCCTGGACTTCCTGACGGGCCGCCCCCAGGCGGTAAGAGTAGGTAACAACACGTCTTCCACGCTGAAACTCGACACTAGGGCCTCTCAGGGGTGTGTACTTAGTCCCCTCCTGTACTACCTGTTCACCCACGACTGCGTGGCAAACATGACTCCAACACCATCATTAAGATTGCTGACGACAGCTGTAGGCCTGATCACCGACAATGATGAGACAGCCTATAGGGTGGAGGTCAGAGAGACTGGCAGTGTGGTGCCAGGACAACAACCTCTCCCTCAATGTGAAGACAAAGAGCTGATCGTGGACAACAGGAAAAGGCGAGCAGAACAGGCCCCCATTAAAATCGACTGGGCTGTAGTGGGGGAGCGGGTCTAGAGTTTCAAGTTCCTTGGTGTCCACATCCCCAACAAACTATCATGGTCCAAACACACCAAGACAGTTGTGAAGATATCACGACAAAACCTTTTTCCCCTCAGGAGACTGAAAAGGTTTGGCATGGGTCCCCAGATCCTCAAAAGGTTCTACAGCTGCACAATCGAGAGCATCCTGACCATTTGAATCACCGCCTGGTATGTTAACTGTTCGGCCTCTGACCGTAAGGCATACCAGAGAGTAGTGCGTACGGCCCAGTACATCACTGCGGCCAAGCTTCCTGCCATCCAGGACCTATATAATAGGCGATGTCAGAGGAAAGCCCATAAAGTTGGCAGAGACTCCAGTCACCCAAGTCACAGACTGTTTTCTCTGCTAACGCACGGCAAGCGGTATCAGAGCGCCAGGTCTAGGACCAAAGGCTCGTTAACAGCTTCTATCCCCAACCCATAAGACTGCTGAACAATGAATCAAATGGCCACCGGACTATTTACATTGACCCCCTCCACCAATTTGTTTTGTACACTGCTGCTACTCGCTGTTTATTATCTATGCATAGTCACTTCACCTCTACCTACATGTACAAATTGCCTTAACTAACCTGTACCCTCGCACATTGACTCGGTACCGGTAACCCCTGTATATAGCCTCGTTATTGTTATGTTATTGTGTTACTTATTTTTTACTTTAGTTTATTTGGTAAATATTTACTTAACTCTTCTTGAAATGCACTGTTGGTTAAGGGTTTGTAAGAATATCACAGTAAGGTCTACACTTGTATTCGGCGCATGTGACAAATAAAGTTTGATTTGATATGTATGGTATGTTTATTTCTTATATAAATATAATACATTAATATATGCCATATAGCAGACACTTTTAGCCAAAGCAACTTAAAGTGGGTGCATATATTTTTCATATTGGTGGCCCCAGCAGGAATCAAACCCACTATCATTGTAGCCATAGTCTACCAACTGGCCACACAGGATTATAGGAACACATTTAACCCAAAGAGCAGACATTTATCAAATCGCGATTGACACATATTCAATATATGTGGCCTGTGCATGAATAAACCACCCAAGGGGGAGGATGAAGAGTAAGGGACCCAACACAGACACCTGGGGGACACTCTGGTGGTGTTAAAACCAATCTCTAACCAACTTCACCATCCAACAAAATCTTTTGCATGTTGAAGTTAATTTCCTTCTCTGTCCCGGCAGATTGGTGGAGTTGAATCTAGCAGGACTGTCCACAAACAAGGAACAATGGAAGAGCCTAGATGAACTCAGTCATGTCTTCAATAGCCACAAGACTGATGTTTATGGTAAGGTCTGGTCAGTGGTGTCTGTCTTGAATAAGTCATGGATTCAAATGGTTTACTGGAACCATTAGCATCTCATTATTTGATACTTTTGTTATCTATTAGACTATGTGGAAAAGAACTGGAAGGAGGATGAGTTTTTTGGGTACCAGCTTCTGAACGGCCTCAACCCCATGATGATCCATCGCTGCTCCAAGCTTCCAGAGAACTTCCCCGTCACAGAAGACATGGTGAAGGCTTCCCTTTTCGGAAAAAGCCTTGAAGCAGAAATTCAGGTCTGTCAAAATAGTCTGTCTGTTGTCACTCATCGTTCTGTTATTGCTCTATTGGTTTCCTCCTGAGTAAGTCGTGTGTATTCTTTGGTATGGTGTTGACGTCTTCCTAACTCATTCATGTCCTAACCTAAACAGAAAGGCAACATCTTTCTGGTTGACTACAAGCGCCTGCATGGAGTGACTGCAAACGTGATCAACGGGAAACAGCATTTCTTGGCTGCTCCTCTCTGCTTGCTCTACATGACAGACAATAAGCTCATGCCCATCGCAATCCAGGTACATCTCACATGAAGCAAAATGTAGAGTTCCGAAATCTACATTGAAGAAACTTAACAGAACATTTGCCACTGGGGATGCTCTTGAACCAAAAGGGGTCCCCTAAATGGAGAGAAATATTGCCCAGAAATTACGTAACAGCATATACTGTTAGCCTAAAACTAAAGAGTTAAGAATTTGACTCATGTTATATCATATGACCTTATGTACCATACAGACAACACTCAAAACAACGTTTTCTTTAAACAATTAAACTTATGTCCAGTACCTGTCAAAAGTTTGGACACCTACACATTCAAGGGTATTTTCTATATTTGTACTATTTTCTACATTGTAGAATGATAGAGAAGACATCAAAACTAAGAAATTACACATGGAATCATGTAGTAACCAAAAAAGTGTTCAACAAATCAAAATACTATATATTTTAGATTCTTCAAAGTAGTCACCCTTTGCCTTGACGACAGTTTTGCACACTCTTGGCATCCTCTCAACCAGCTTCATGAGGAATGCTTTTCCAACCGCCTTGAAGGAGTTCCCACATATGCTGAGCGCTTGTTTGCTGCTTTTCCTACACTCTGAGGTCCAACTCACCCCAAACCATCTCAATTGATTGAGGTCGGGTGATTGTGGAGGCCAGATCATCTGATGCAGCACTTCATCACTCGCCGTCTTGGTCATATAGCCCTTACACAGCCTGGAGGTGTGTTTTGGGCCATGTTTTGGGTCATAGTCCCATTAAGCGCAAACCAGATGGGATGGCGTATCACTGCAGAATGTTGTGGTAGCCATGCTGGTTAAGTGTGCCTTGAATTCTAAATAAATGACTGACAGTGTCACCAGCAAAGCACCCCCACACAATTACACCTCCTCCATGCTTCACAGTGAGAACCACACATGAGCAGAACGTTCGTTCACCTACTCTGCGTCTCACAAAGACACGGAGGTTGGAAACAAAAATCGAAAATTTACTCTTCAGACAAAGGACAGATTTATTTTGTCTGAAGAGACAGTGGCTACTTTGAAGAATCTGAAATTTGATTTGTTTAACACTTTTTTTGGTTACTACATTGTTGTGGAAATTCTTTCACAGGGACACTCAAAATGAATATGAAATAAATCATTGTTTGTCAGCGCGCTGGAGAGGTTCGAACCATCTCAATGCACCATTGTACACATGTCAATCAGGAGCTCTGCCTGTGCAGACCCAGCAGTTGTCTTACGTATATACTGCAATATACAGACAAGTTATATTTGCATGATTTAGCATAATTAATTCATCATTACCATTTAGTTTACTTCATGTGACAGACCAATACCTCACGAGGCTTCTTTCTCTCTAAGCTGAGACCTTGAAACAGATATCTTTAGTTTGTTCTCAAAACACTGTCTGGGCAAATTGCAGCTGCTGAGAGTGAGGATTTGTACAGTCAACCATTGCATGAACACAGAAATTGGTTTATAGAATAGCACATGAATAGAACAAAGAAATTAGTTTTATGAAAAGCACAAAAATTGAAATCCCCTTTATAACATAATTCCATATGTTTTATTTTATAGTTTCGATGGCTTCACTACTATTCTACAATGTAGAAAATAGTCAAATAAAGAAAAAGCCTTGAATGAGTAGGTGTGTCCAAACTTTTGACTGGTACTCTATCTTTAAATTAATTATAGTAATAATATACACATACTCAATTAATGAAACAAGCTATGATTGTGTTTTGCATTTCCTTTCACAGCTGAAGCAGGATCCTGGAGAAGACAACCCCATCTTCCTTCCAACTGACTCTGAGTATGACTGGCTCCTGGCCAAGATCTTTGTGAGGAGCGCTGACTTCGCTGAACACGAGTTGAACTTTCACCTGCTGAGGACTCACCTGCTGGCTGAGGTGTTTGCCATGTCGACACTGCGTAACCTACCAATGGTGCATCCCATCTACAAGGTACATACCTACTGCTGTGCATGTTTTCAACTGTTATTGAACAATATCTGCTATTATATAATCAACTGAAT
Organism: Oncorhynchus nerka; assembly: GCF_034236695.1. Taxonomy (NCBI): domain Eukaryota; kingdom Metazoa; phylum Chordata; class Actinopteri; order Salmoniformes; family Salmonidae; genus Oncorhynchus; species Oncorhynchus nerka. The sequence goes on along the minus strand of NC_088413.1, from coordinate 23,246,017 downwards.
GTGTATAACATGATAATTCAAGAGAAACTTAAAGAATTTGTAAAAATTATATATAAAATGGATGTATTTTTTTTATAATTGAAAATTGCAGTAGGTTGTAGGATACTACAATACATAGCATTTTTAGGTGTGAATTTCATGTATGATCGTTCCATCTTTCTCCATAGCTCCTGATCTCTCACTTCCGCTACACTCTGCAGATCAACACTCTAGCTAGACAGGCCCTCATATCAGAGAATGGGCTGTTCACAGAGGTACTGCCTATTCCATTCTTATTGTGTTAGGTTCTATAATACGCTAATACTTATGGAATGTCACAATGCTAGCGGAAACTGATTGTATCAGTTAGCACAGGTGTCTCCTACAGGTCGATCATGAGATACCAATAGCTCGCAGACCACATGGTTAGCTCGCCAAACAATTCATTAACAAATCTCACAAGTATTAGACACCATCTAATCAATGCAACATTATCTCACCCCTGGTTTGCCACTATTGGCTTAAAAGCGAAACCTAAAACAATATCTGCCAATTCATTTCCAGCAATATTGCTCCAGTCTGTTTGTGTGATGCGTGCGTTTGTCTATCACTCTGTCCGTGTATAGCCAGTTGTGATAACCGTATTGTGGGTTAACAGAAATACTTTCCCATGAACCTTCTTAATTAAATGTTAAATACAAAGTAGGCTTAATTGGTAGAATTTTAGGACCACTTTAGGTATCCCACAAAATATGTACAAATTATTTCATAAAATATTGAATTTGGCCTTTACTGAAGCCCATAGAAACGCATTGATAAATCATAATGAATAAGATGTTTAACTGTCTGTGCTTTATCTAGGATATTTAAGAAGGCTCCGAAAATATACAGTACCAGTCAAAAACCATCAAGCGCTTATCATGTTTTAGGGAAGACCCAGATGCAGACAGTGTCGAAGTAACAAATGTTTATTACTAGAACAGGGGGCAGGCGAAACTACAGGTTAATGGCGGGCAGAGCTCAGTAATCCAGGGTGATGTGACAAGGTACAGAACAGCAGCTCAACCGCCCCGCGGTGGGGACACCGTGCCTGTAGAGGTTTAAAAACTGTTTGGATGAAACAACACTCGGTAAATCTCAAATAAGGCCTTCTGAAGACTATACGATTATACAATCTTAACATTGGGGTACCTCTCACATTTGACGAATCAGTTAAGCCAAATCGTAATGAGCTGGTTATCTTTATGAGATGTACGCCTAGCAACACATACCTCAGTAGAGTGATTCTATCATCGGGCTGAACTCTGTCAGGTTTACATTGTTGGGACACATTTATGTGAACCTCTCAGCCATAAACATGTAATTAATAGCCTGTCATTTTTGGCTTCAACCACGGAGCAGCCCTGGAATCAGTCCTTCACATGTTCTGTAATCGATAACCCTGTTTGATGTTTAAAACACTGATCACCGTTAGAAAACACTGAATTAGATGACGCATATAAAAACTCCTGACAGGCCTAAAGGAAATAGCACATTTTTTCAGGAAAGCATCCTAATATTGACAAAACAAAATACGCTAGACAAGGGTGGATCATTTTGTCAGTGAAATAGATTATGCCACAATTGCTGTGGAAAGGTTTTTATACTCAAATATTGATATAATGACTATCATGTTGAAGTAAACATGCAATATGTTGTGTTCCCACCACAGCGTGGAAAAGCATGAAGAGTTTATTAGACTACAGATTCAATCAATTATGATGAATTGCGCATTTTGGTTAAGTGCACGGTGATGAGTTTGATGCGAATTTTCAATAAATATCGAGGGTATTATTTGTATGCTGATGACATGATGATCGGTGCACGGCTGCCAATACTTATTTTCAAGTAAAAATGATCTTGCTCTTATCCATATCTCATCATGTATCCTACCCTCCCCACTTTATCAGCAAACTGTTATCTAGACTAGAGAGCATGCGCCAAGACGAGGTTTGCTACTTATCTCAACAGTTTTTGTGACAAAACCATAGAGTTGAAAATGTGATGGAAACACATTGAACTTCTGTTTTTTTACTCAGTACATGAAAACATGTACTGTTTATGTGTACTAGGTCATCAAGCCCAGCTTTGATTGAAATCAAGCCAGTTTCACAGAAACACTCCTATTAGTTAAAATGCACATATTTTTTAGGTGAATATTTGAACATTCGCTTGAAAATCTTTCGACAAGTGGATGGAAACCTAGCTATAGACAGAGTTGCATTTTGGCTTGGCAGGAATCAATCATTCAGCATGAGATAAAGATGCTGTTAGATTCCACCAGACCAGACTGGCAAAATATGTCATGCAAAGCCTAATTACACTTGTGTGTTATTTGTTAAAATATGAAATGATGCCCGGCCCTTTATAAGAGATTGGTGTTAATGAATAACAAAAATTTGTGAGAAAGGACCAGACTTTAACACTTAACTAGCTGCTTTGAACGCAGCTCCCTGCCAATTCAACAAGCACCAGCAGCTAACCATTGCCAATCAGCCTCAACTACTGTTGGCAACACTAGCTGCCTTGAACAAAACTCTTCAAACAAGCTCCATCTGCTACTAACTGTTATTCAACCTCAACACCTGTTCTCACTCTCCTTAATCACCACTAACACCTTACTTAAATCTGACCTAACAGTCATTCATCCTCTCTGTTTTGCGTCGTATGCAAGGCACTGAACGTGATAAGCCTCGTTTTATCGTAGTTCTAATTAATTAAGTTTGCGTCCTTATTTCGTTTACTATGGAGTTTGAGCTCACTGCCTCGGATTCCGATGTGTTTTCAGACCAATTTCTAGACTGTCCATTATCAAGGACACACCATCTTTAACCAGATGGCTGCCGTCCATTGTTTCAGTGCCCTATCACTATTTCAGGCCTTAAAATAACTGCAATGCCATATCTGGCCTCTAGGTCTTTCTCCCCACCACCCTGCACGCCGGAGTTCAACATCCCCCCTGCCTTCCATCTCTCTCTGTGTGTTCTCTGGCCCACCAGTTTCTCTCTATGGCCACCCCGGCTCATTCTCCACCCAACTTCTTGATCTTCAATCAACCTGCAGTCTCTTCCCCACTCTGCCAGAAGATACTACAAGGTGTAGGTGTTAATCGTGCCTCTCTCCTCACTTCCTCTCCCGCACAGGCCTTACCCCACATTATCAACCGCAACCTCTTCCAGGTGCCCCTGAGCTCCACTGACCCTCACCACTCCAGGTTCTCTGTCCCGGAGTTTTGCTTGGCTTTCTCCCATTACAGAGACTCCATCTGCTCATCCCATCCTTCTCAAGACTTGGATGACTACCAATCACCACCGAAACGGTGGTGCAACCTTTTACGACTTCCATTGCCGGTTCTCGGAAGCCTTTGCTTCCAGGCTCCTTCAGTGTAGCCTCATGACATACTGGGGCGCCCTCGACGTGGCGCTCTACTGTTGCATATTTGCTGTCAAAGTATCCTTCGCCTACCACCTCTGTGGTTGCCCATCCCACCCTGCCACCATGCTCTCTTTCTGCTCAGTCGCCCCTGAAGTGTCATCTGCCCTGCCTCTGCTCGCTGTTCCGCCCTACCTTCTTCCTCCTGCTAGATGATATTATGCGTTTGCCGTGTCTTGTGGGAGGAAGGACCAATGTGGTCGAACCTGTGCTCTTCTCCGGTTGCATAATCTGCAACAATTTCAATAACTACGGCTGCAGCACTTCGTCATGCAAGCTCGTACACATTCTGTAGTGGGACTCTAAAATCCTGCCCTCAATCCCATTCCTTCTACTGATAAATGACTGTTAGCCAACCTCACCAGCCCATCAACTTCACCGCCATGGCTGCGGCCTTGGACTTTCCCCCTGACCCATCCTTTATCCAATATTTATTTTCTTGATGGCCTGAAATATTTTCTGGTCTCCTCACTTCTGCTCCAACCTCTGTTCTGCACTTGACAAGCCAGTTTCCTCCCTCTTGGTCAAGGAGGTGAAGCAGGGGTTTATGATTGGCCCCTTTTCTTCCCCGCTATTCTCCACCTACCGCATCAGTCCCCTCGAATTGCCACCCAAAAGTATTCAGGCAGAAGCGTATCATCGATCGTTCGATGATTGCTTTCTTTCCTGCAGCCCCCTCTGCCCCTCTCGAGTTGTACCTAATTGTCATAGCTGCTTCTCTATGGAGGAACGAATGGTCGAAGGGCCATACTCATCCATTCTGACAACCTTCGGTATGGCCCTTCGACCATTCGTTCCTCCAGAGAGAAGTACACCTCATTAACAAGGGCCGTTCTGACTACCTCCCTATCATGAGTTTCTTAAGACATCTAACCTAGTCATCCGTCACCCATTAGTTCCTTCTCAGAGCTGCACATGTACCCGGTCAATGTAACTCCTTCGCTGATTCTCTGTCCCGCCTCCAATTTCAGAGATGCAGGTGCTTTTCCCCATATGGAGAACCCCTACCAACCCTAATCCCTCTTTAAACCATGATGACTTTCCCGTGAACCTTCTCCTAATCTCCCAGCCACTCCATCCTATCTGCCATTGCACCAAGGACACTGTCCTCTTACTGGACAGCCTGGAGATGTTTCCATACCATCTATTACCTGCCATTGTCACCCCTCTCCATGCAGACATCCTCCATCTGGACATACCTGGTCGGAATCCGGCCACTTTCTCAAGTTGCTTACTGGGTCTTCGTGTTCCTGTCACCCGCAAGTCTACCTTCTCAAGGGCCTCAACGCACAAGTCCACCAGCCCATCACCTTAGACATCCTTTCTGCCTGCATCCAAACACTGTGGTCTGGTTACATCTCCATCAGTTTCTTCCACACTAGAATCAAGGTTTCTTTTGGGATTCCTGCAATGTTCAGAGTTTATATCATCTGTTATCTACAACCCTTGTCATCCCGGCGTGTCAGATGTAACCATCCTCAACAAAGACTTCACCATCAAACACATCAAACACAGAAAAACCAATCAGTTTGGAACCACAGTCTACCTGTTCTGGTTGCCGTCTACCATCGAACCACCCTTCTGCTTCCTGCAGCTCAATCTCAAAATGCCTCTCCATCCGATACACTATTCATCACAGATTCTGGTTCCATTCCCATCTGAGACTAATACTATCCCTTTCCGGCTATCCTGCTGACCCATTCTCCGGACAATCCTTCCGCATTGGAGCCTTTTCCATGGCATCTAAGACAACACCGTACAACTCCTTGGCCTCTGGTTCTCTCAAGCCTATCATTCCTACGTCTCTTCTGACATCAACATCAGGACAGCCCACAACTTTCTCATCTCTCAGAACCTGCATTAAATCTGGCACAGTCCTCCAGTCTATGCCTCATTTCATGGACACCATCTACCTCACGCACCATATCGTACCCAACCAGCCAAAAGAGGAATGGCTCCCCAGCTGAGCTTGGTTCCTCCATATTTCCTTCCTTGAAGGGAATTACCACCGTTGCTCATTGGGTCTGTTGGCTCACTCATGGGCATCTTGTACTACCTCAGCTATATCGCCAACCATTCAGCACCTGCAGTCCAGAACAGCTCACTTCCCCTCCAGGGTCCGACTCACTTGGAGTTCTCTTATTAGGCTTCTGTGGTGAAGGCAATTCCTATCCACCATGGCCTGACTGATGTCTATCTGAGACTCTAAGCCAAACCTATGGTCAATCTCTCCAGATACTTCATCTGCAGCCTTTAGCTTCCTCTGGTCCATTCTCATTTCCCTCCTTAATCCTCAATAATTTCCTCAAATATTCTAAACCCATTTTCATGTCTGGTCCTTAAACTTGTGAAATGGAAGTTTTACGGTAGTCATTAGTATCTTAATGGCCGACACTAGATTAGTACTTTTTCGAACATATAAAACAATTATCAGGATGCTGTAGAGTGCCCGGAAGCCCGTAAAAATCGAAATTCCAGGAAAGTGGGCCATGATGTAATGTTTGCCTCTGAGTTTACTTTATCTGCGATTTTATAAATGCTCATCGCGAGTCCCCAGACACACTACAGTTTTTGCTCTGTCTGCCCTAAACTAGACCTTCAAAACAAGGTTAACTATCCCTTTAACCCATCTTGAAGAATGCCAGTATAGGAGGTAAAGGGATGATGGAGTTCCTGAAGAATGCGATGGCCTCATTGACCTACAGCTCCCTCTGTATGCCGGAGGACATCACAGCACGTGGTCTGGAGTCAATCCCCAACTTCTTCTACAGGGAAGATGGACTCAGGCTGTGGGACATCGTCCACAGGTAATGTAATGTGGCAACCCTTCCTTAATGGGATTAATTGATGCATGAACAATACAATAATTCACTATGGTTATTGAATTATAATTCTTCTTCCGGGTTTCTCTGCGTTGCTCATTGCATAAAGAGTAAAAAATAGAATAAAGGTACAAATCAATAGATAGTAAATGACATCCCTAGAGCAGTAAAATAATATACATAAATAAATACAGGAAGAAGAAAGAACAGAAGCCACTTGAACCTAGTGTGGCACAAAGAAGATATGGGAGACAAGCCTACAGTATACACAATCTATTTGCACACGCCATTAACCACATAGAAGCCTAATATTTTTACAATTTAATTATAGGTAGCCCTTCTAGTCCAAACTTTTTTTGTAATATTCCGCAAATGGAAATACACAATGGACAATTTCTCCTCATCACTCAGCCACATAATACCAGGGTATATATATGGTGTGCTTTCTGGAATAAGAACAAGCGTATATCATGGTAGAAAGGGTAATAGAGGATAAGAAGTTTTATTCTCTAGTTCTTCGAGGTCACAATAGTTACATAGTGTTTCCTCTTCCATTTCACCACAATACCAACTTGTTTAAATACGCAGAGTCAATATCCCTGATCTTACCAGTACACATAGTGATCTCTTGCTTTTAGGTAGGGCATACATAATTTCACTCACACACAAATGCACCTTTAATCAAACAAGGTTCTCAATTTGGGTTTATAATTCATCTTCTCCACCCATTTTTTCCATATTGCATCAGCAGTTGTTTTTTAATCATCTGTCTCCCTTAATTTGGTTTTCGTATAGATGTTCAGTCAGACTGTTGAAAAAGGTTGTCCATTTCAGTTGCCCAGGCTCCCCCTATGGATAGATCCCACTGAAAAACGTTACTAGCTATTCTGGCGGTTGGCATATCCAACAGTCTATTCCAAAGTCTCACCATACACGCCTTCCATCTCACCTCACAGGGTTTCCAGCCCATGTCCCCAGTTATTGTCATACAGGCCTTCCATCTCACCTCACAGGGTTTCCAGCCCATGTCCCCAGTTATTGTCATACAGGCCTTCCATCTCACCTCACAGGGTTTCCAGCCCATGTCCCCAGTTATTGTCATACAGGCCTTCCATCTCACCTCACAGGGTTTCCAGCCCATGTCCCCAGTTATTGCAAGTATAGGTGCAAACTTGTGGACACCTAAAAAGTGACGTTCTGCTCTGTTATGGACATGTTTGTTTTAAAAATACCTCTTAGCACCTCACACTCCTGCTGAAAAGTCCAGAACAGGACACATGCATATCTGATACAGTTTGGAATACGTAGCATAGCCAATATCTATGAGTTTATGTTGTTCCTATAACTCCAAGAGCTCTACTTGCTGAGTCGGCCAGGGCTGATGTTCCGTATAGAAAGGTCATATGTTCATCAATAAAAAAAAAGACCCAAATATTTACAATTGCTAGTAGACTCAAGAATGTCTTCACCAAAACAAAACTGAAAAACACTTATCTTAGTACCTGGTTTTCTAAAATGCATCTTTGCTCTTTTGCTATGTTGTCATTGTGTTTTGGCTAATGCCTGATATTTTGAATAGGTTTGTTCAGAAAATGATTGGTCACTACTACACCTGTGACTCAGACGTCCAGAAGGACTGTGAACTGCAGAACTGGATCAAGGAGATCTTCTTCCATGGGTTCCTGGCAGAAACCAGCACAGGTTACACTTTTCTCATTTAAAGACACAATCTGCATCACAAATGGCAACAGCTCTCTGGTCAAAAGTAGTACACTATATAGGGAAAAGGGTGCAATTTGACAGACTACACTTAAATTATTTCTGATAATAAACGTGTCCATTCCCTTATGTTTCTCATTCCCAAACTATATTCTGGATAATTTGTTCATTCGGTGTCTGATCATTGTGGCATACTGTCTCCTCTGTGCAGGAATCCCTCAGTCTTTCAGTTCAGTGACAGAGCTGATCAAGTTTCTCACCATGGTGATCTTCACAGTGTCTGTCCAACATGCTGCAGTCAACAATGGACAGGTGATGAAACCAATTGTGTGATTTTAGTTTGTTTCTGTTGAATTATATTGGAAAAGCCGTGGTTTGATCTGTTTCGCCATTGTCATTCCAGTTTGATTTTGGGGGCTGGATGCCCAACTTCCCCATCAGTCTGCAACTACCACCTCCCACCACTAAGGGGCAGTGTACTGAGAGCACCATGCTGAAGACCTTCCCTGACATCAACACCACCGTTAATGGCATGGCAGCGGTGTACCTTCTGAGCAGGCAGTCCACTGACTATGTGAGTAGACGAGAAACTGCTTTTAAAAATGTATATATGACGTTAAAGCATTTCATGACACTCTCAAATAATTTCCTCAGTAGTCATAATTAATATCAGTGGTTCATGAATTTCAAATTCCATCAACTCTCTGCCTCCTTAGGTCGCTCTTGGAAATGGCTATCAGGATCACTTCAGTGAGAAGACCCTCTGGAACTGATTCACAAAACTCAAAATGTGCTGAAGAAATACAACTTTGAAATCCAAGGCAGGAATGTCTCTTTGCCCCTGTCATATACCTACCTGAATCCCAACAATGTGGAGAACAGTGTGGCCCTGTAAAATGAGTCGGTCGTATTTATTAGGCACCAAATGGAAACCTGTTTTAAAACATGTATCTTATGGTGTGCCCTAATCATTATGACCCAGGCACTTTACTCTATTGCGGTTCAGTCCACTTTTTCTTTTTAATAGCCACATGCAGCCAAGATGAGAAGTTAAATGTTTCTACTTCTGTGTTGTTGTGAATGCCACTAGCTGATTCCTTTTTATCTAAGTATTTAGTTGGGTTCTTCACCCTTGTATAACTGAATGTTTGTACCTCAGGTCCCTTCCTGTTATTGGCAAAAACCGAACCTTGCATGCAAAACAGGAATCTACTGTATTTGCTTCCTGGACTCAGTATGTGGCCTTCCATTTTCCAGCTAACCAGCAGTAGGTGTGGTGTATGGTTCCCATAGAGACAGGTGACCTTAAGGTGAACTTATTTCAGCTACCTGCCTCCCTCTAAAAGGGGAGTGTTGAGAGTAAACTACCAAATGGACAACACCTACAGACATCACTTCCCATAGTGCCTTGCTGCTGAGAAAGAACTGCATGTGACGTTCCTGATTTATTAGCCGTGTAGCTTGAACCCACTCAATTGTGTGAGAGCCAAAAGGAAACTCCTGTCCATACAGCCAAGATACAATTAGAATCTCTAACTCTGCTTTGTAACTCTATTTGCTGGCTGATCAACAGCTTGTTAATTTTCATCCTTGTCTCTTTCAGTGTTCATTGTCCATGTTGCCCAAGCCGTTTTGTTAAACTGGTTAACCTTTACACACCGGTGCCTTATACTGTGTAGCACACAAGGATATAAAAGGTGAAGATGGTGAAACGTGTACATCTCCACCAGACTTTCAGTAGTCAGTCATTATTCTTCATGTTACACTATGATTCAGCTATTGAAATAACTTGTAATGTGAATGATTATCCTCCCATGAACAGGGTCATGGCTTTGGATATTGAATAGGGGACCATTTTTCAACAAGCCTTTACTAGGCGATACCTAATTCTCAACTTGAAGGCACTAGTGTCTTCTACACTTCCATGGTTAAGACAGATGGGTGTCCACCCCACAGACGGTCCACCCTAAAGTGCTGCATGTCATGAGCCTGACTCAGAAATCAAGAGTCGCTTTGAATGACACCCACCTGTCTCGATCAATGACAGGAGATCAGACCTCGAAAAGATGGAGGCAAATACACTGAACAAAAATGTTAATGCAAAATGTAAAGTGATGATCCTATGTTTCATAAAATGAAATAAAAGATCCCAGAAATGTTCCATTTGAACAAAATCTTTCTCACAAATTTGTTTTATCCCTCTTAGTGCTAATTTCTTCTTTACCAAGATAATCAATCCACCTGACAGGTTTGGTATATTAAGAAGCCTATTAAACCCCATGATTATTACACAGGTGCACCTTGTGCTGGGGACAAATGACCACTCTAAAATGTGCAGTTTTGTCACACAACACAATGCCACAGATGTCTCAAGTTTTGAGGAGTGTGCAATCGGTACACTGACTGCAGGAATGACCACCAGAGCTGTTGCCAGAGAATTTAATGTTATTTTTTTACCATAAGCTGCCTCCAATGTTGTTTTAGAGAATTTGGCAGTACGTCCATCTGGCCTCACAAACGCAGACCATGTATAACCTTGCCAGCGAAGGACCTCCACATCTTGCTTCTTCACATGCGGGACCAGACACCTGAACATCTGAGACCAGACACCTGAACAGCTGCTGAAACTGAGGAGTATTTCTGTCTGTAATGAAGCCCTACACCTATTTGAACTCAGACTGTAGAGAACAGTGTAGCAATCTAAAACGACTCGTTATATATTCAGTTTGACCTATTTTGATGCATTTTCTGGGTAACGCAAAGCCTTACATTGAAAGCAATCTATGCAGATAGAGCACAGACCTGAACTCATACCCTCATACCCTCATGAAAAGAATGTCATTTTCAACATAGAAATTCTTTCATATAAGTTCTAGGAATGGATACAAAGATTTTACACAAATTGACATGGAGATATTTTTGACACAAAGGATGCCTGGAACCAACTCAATGGCATTAAAATGTAAAATTATGACATGCCAACCCAATCAAGGCTCTTTGGTTTTAAACACAAAACTATACTTGTTATTGTTCAATTGTTTAATTTTTAAGCTAGAGCATCACTTGAAGGTTCTTGAATGCTTGTGTTAGCAGAAAGCACAAACATTTCAAAATGACCCATCTCCACACACTCACCTAGAGTACGTAGAGCATCTCTTTGAGATCTTGCCTATCAAAAGCAAGATCAGTGTTCAGTTTTTATCTTGAGGCCAGAGGGAACAAGACAAAAGAGAGGCATTGGGTAAACACCAACTCCGACTTTTCCTATAAGAAATGTTTATTTTCGTTGTCCTTTGTGTAGCTTTTTATAAAAGTTACGTGCCCTGATGAACACGACCCAGGCCTTGTAATGATTCTGGAGGCATACACTATTAAACATGCCACACCTTCAACCTAGACAATGTTTTACAGCTTCGCTAAACTGTCCCAGTTCTATCAGATAAATGGAAATCTCACTATGGGTTCAGGCAGAATGTTATTGCTGTATCATGAGTGTTAACTGTGTTAAACCAACACACACCGCCACATGGTGTCCCTCACAGGCAAAGAACTTGTTGATGTTATTATTACATTTGAATGTGTTAAAATCTGTTAATAAATACAGTGTCTTTCTTACAGATTAATTTCTGGTGCCATATAACTACGGACTACAGGGACTGCTGGTGAAAATGAGCTCTCCGACTAAATGATGTGACACTGAAATGTTGATGAACATTAAACAAGTGTCAGAATAATATGAGAGAACAATAGGTGTGACTCTTGTTTGCAATTTAAAGCGAATATTTTTTTCTTCTTGTGATATTTGCCTGTGTAACAGTACTCTTCTACTGTAACTTCTGTTTAGGTCCCTTTTCAGCTGACTCCTTACTGAGCCATATGACTAGGTCCGTGCACGCTAAAACTGCAGGACAAGATATCTTTTGACTCAATAAACTGCCATTTTGCTACAACTGAAATCCACTCTGTCCAGCGTCCATGATTTGGTCTCGCTCTCCTGTATTTGAACACCAACAAATAACATTTACAAACAATTTGATATAAATTGTACATTTAAATCATCACTTGAGAGTATAAAAATCACTTTTGATGTACAGTGCTTGGCAACCAACAACTTACCGCTGGTTTGGTGCTTGTTCACTGGGACGATTCTAACTGGAACATCCCCCCCTCGTAAGCAAGCTACGCAAACCAGCCAATAAGATGCCATGTTGAGTAGGTGAAGGCAAGACAAACTCAAACCAAAAACCCATTGGCTTAACAATAAAGTGGCAAGGGGAATCACCAATATAACCCTGTTACACCTGCACCTCATCTCATTTAGGTTGAAGCGCTGTCTACCTCCCTCATGTATGAAATAAAAAAATACATGCATAAAACGATTAGGAAATTATGAATTTATAGCACTCATTTATGTTTATTTTGTTATTTTTTTTAAGTCACCTTAATCATACCGACCCAAGCCAAACTGTTTCAGGAATGTAACCAGGCTATCTCAGTACAACCTGGCTTGGCCTGGCTCGGTTTGGCCCAGTACACAGCAAATGAGATTAGAATTTGAACACCCACAGTGTTAAAAATAATACTTTCTTAGAAATTCTATTTGACCCACCGAAATGGTGTTCAACTAACAGTTCTCAATATGTTGATGAACTAGCACCCTCAGAGTATTGGCTCCCTAACACCATGGGTGTTTCAAATTCTGACTTAAATGAGCGCTTTATTAGAGCTGATGCTGTTTATTAGAGCTGATGCAAATAAATAAACGTGCTCTCACTGTCAACTGCAAACGTAACATGTATAAATATTTGTATGAACATAACAAGATTCAACAACTGAGACATAAACATGTCCACAGACATGTAACTAACGTTTCCCTGAACAAAGGGGGGGTTCAAAATCAAAAGCAACAGTCAGTATCTGGTGTGGCCACCAGCTGCATTAAGTACTGCAGTGCATCTCCTCCTCATGGACTGCACCAAATTTGCCAGTTCTTGCTGTGAGATGTTTCCCCACTCTTCCACCAAGGCAACTGCAAATTCCCGGACATTTCTGGGGGGAATGGCCCTAGCCCTCACCCTCCGATCCAAGAGGTCCCGGACGTGCTCAATGGGATTGAGATCCGGGCTCTTCGCTGGCCATGGCAGAACACAAACATTGCTGTCTTGCAGTTAATTACGCACAGAACGAGCAGTATGGCTGGTGGCATTGTCATGCTAGAGGGTCATGTCAGGATGAGCCTGCAGGAAAGGTACCACATGAGGGAGGAGGATGTCTTTCCTGTAAAGCACAGCGTTGAGATTGCCTGCAATGACAACAAGCTCAGTCCGATGATGCTGTGACACACCGCCCCAGACCATGACAGACCCTCCACCTCCAAATCGATCCCGCTCCAAAGTACAGGCCTCGGTGTAACGCTCATTCCTTTGACGAAAAACGTGAATCCGACCATCACCCCTGATGAGACAAAACCGTGACTCGTCAGTGAAGAGCACTTTTTGCCAGTCCTGTCTGGTCCAGCGACGGTGGGTTTGTGCCCGTAGGCAACGTTGTTGCTGGTGATGTCTGGTGAGGACCTGCCTTACAACTGGCCTAAAAGCCCTCAGTTCAGCCACTCTCAGCCTATTGCGGACAGTCTGAGCACTGATGGAGGGATTGTGTGTTCCTGATGTAACTAGGGCAGTTGTTGTTGCCATCCTGTACCTGTCCCGCAGGTGTGATGTTCGGATGTATCGATCCTGTGCAGGTGTAGTTACGTGGTCTGCCACTGCGAGGACGATCAACTGTCCGTCCTGTCTCCCTGTAGACTGTCTTAGGCGTCTCACAGTACGGACATTGCAAGTTATTGCCCTGGCCACATCTGCAGTCCTCATGCATCCTTGCAGCATGCCTAAGGCACGTTCACGCAGATGAGCAGGGACCCTGGGTATCTTTCTTTTGTTGTATTTCAGAGTCGGTAGAAAGGCCTCTTTATTGTCCTAAGTTTTACTAACTGTGACCTTAATTGCGTACGTGCCTCTGTAAGCTGTTAGTGTTTTAATGAACATGCACCTGTGGAACGATCGTTAATTGTTTATGGTTCATTGAACAAGTGTGGAAAACAGTGTTTAAACCCTTTACAATGAAGATCTTGATTTTTACTAATTATCTTTGGAAGACAGGGTCCTGAAAAAGGGACGTTTCTTTTTTTGAATCCAGCATTGTTTTGCAGGTCAATTCAAAGACCATGTGCCATGTAATATTATTTTGCAATTTATATGGTACAGCTGTCAATTTGATGGTCCTTAAATGAAACTGGTATATATTTATCACAATTTTCTTTAACCAATTGTAGTCTTTAATGCAGGGCCAACAGACAAGTTCCTAACTTTTTCCCACTTCAACTTGCCTCTTCCATTTGTGATAACGATGCAATTAGTTGGTTGTAATTTTGGGTAGAGCAAACATTTCCACAATAGACAATAGACTGACAAGCTTCAGACGAAAGTTGTTTGTTCCTGGCCATTTGGAGCCTGTAATCGAACCCACAAATGCTTATGCTCCAGATACTCAACTGGTCCAAAGAATTTCTGTTTAATTTGATGTTATTTTATTGGACAAATGTGCTTTTCTTTCCAAAACAAGGACATTTATTAGTGACCCAAAACTTTTGAATGGTAGTGTATATCACTCTAACATTGACTAAACTCTTGTTTTATTATGGGGAAACTGTTCCTTTAAAATATATATATGTTTACACTATCGGTCAAAAGTCTTAGAACACCTAATTATTAAGGGGTTTTCTTTATTTTTACTATATTCTACATTGTAGAATAATAGTGACATCAAAACTATGAAATAACAAATAGCCACCCTTTGCCTTGATGACAGCTTTGCACACTCTTGTCTCTCAGCCAGCTTCATGAGGTAGTCACCTGGAATGCATTTCAATTAACAGGTGTGCCTTGTTTAAAGTTAATTTGTGGAATTCCATTCCTTCTTAATGAGTTTGAGCCAATCGGTTGTGTTGTGACAAGGCAGGGAGGGAATACAGAAGATAGCCCTATTTGGTAAAAGACCAAGTCCATATTATGACAAGAACAGCTCAAATAAGCAAAGAGAAATGACAGTCCATTACTTTAAGACATAAAAGTCAATCAATCCGGAACATTTCAAGAACTTGTAAAGTTTCTTCAAGTGCAGTCGCAAAAACCATCAAGCGATATAATAAAACTGACTCTCATGAGGACCACCACAGGAAAGGAAGGCCCAGGGTTGCCTCTGCTGCAGAGGATAAGTTCATTAGAGATAACTGCACCTCAGATTGCAGCCCAAATAAATGCTTCACAGAGTTCAAGTAACAGACACATCTCAACATCAACTTTTCAGAGGAGACTGCGTGAATCAGGCCTTCATGGTCAAATTGCTGCAAATAAACCCCTACTAAAGGACACCAATAAGAAGAAGATACTTGATTGGGCCAAGAAAAACAAGCAATGGACATTAGCCTGGTGGAAATCTGTTCTTTTGTCTGATGAGTCCAAATTTGAGATTTTTGGTTCCAACCTCTGTGTCTTTGTGAGAGGCAGAATAGGTAAAGGTAAATTATGGTAAATGATTTCCGCATGTGTGGGACCCACCGTGAGGCATGGTGAAAGAGGTGTGATGGTGTGGGGGTGCTTTGCTGGTGACACTGTCAGTGATTTATTTAGAATTCAATGAACACTTAACCAGCATGGCTACCACAGCATTCTGCAGTGAAACGCCATCCAGTGTGTTTTGCCCTTAGTGGGAATATCATTTGTTTTTGAACAATACAATCACCCAACACACCTCCAAGCTGTGTAAGGGCTATTTTACCAAGAAGGAGAGTGATGGAGTGCTGCATCAGATGACCTGGCCTCCACAATCCCCCGACCTTAACCAAATTGAGATGGTTTTGGTTGAGTTGGGCCACAGAGTGAAGGAAAAGCAGCCAACAAGGTCTCAGCATATGTGGGAACTCCTTCAAGACTGTTGGAAAAGCATTCCAGGTGAAGCTGGTTGAGAGAATTCCAAGAGTGTGCAAAGCTGTCATCAAGGCAAAAGGTGGCTATTTGAAGAATCTCAAATATAAAATAACACTTTTTTGGTTACTACATGATTCCATGGGTGTTATTGGTTACTGGGTGCAGAAAGAAATACTCAATTTCTAAAAAAAAAAAAAAAAACAGCTCCAATTTACAGTTACTACTGGTCAGTGGCACTAATCAGTGTCATCAGTATCCTATATGCAATCTCCTACTTTTTTGTTTTCTACATGATTCCATGTGTGTTTTTTCATAGTTTTTTCATAGTTTTGATGTATTCTACAATGTAGAAAATAGTAAAAATCGGAGCTGTTTTTTTTTTTAGAAGTAGAGTATTTCTTTCTGCAACTTGATGATGATGATGATAATACACATTTGAAGAAGAACTTGAAACGTATAAGATGCAATGAACATGATGAATATGATGGCCACTCATTACAAATATACTGCTATGACTACCTGCATTCCAGCAGTGCTGGGGAAGCTACTCTGAAATATAGTTAAACAAGCTACCGATTACTTGACACTTGAATAAATCCTATGACAGTTGAAAGTCTCTGAGCTCTTCAGTAAGGTCATTCTACTGCCAATGTTTGTCTATGGAGATTGCATGGCTGTTTGCTCGATTTTATACACTTGTCAGCAAAGGGTGTGACTGAAATTGCCGAATCCACTAATTTGAAGGGGTTTAACTTGTAGTGAACTACATTTTCAGAGTAACATCAAAACTACCTGGTGATTAATAAGAGATTTTTGAACGTTCAAAAGAGACGCAGAACTTGTGTCTTTAGAGATAGACATTTTATCTACCAGGCCAGGTATATTCAACTCTTTTCTGTTCTTCGTGATAATTAATAGCACCCACCTTGTGTCCCAGGTCTAAACCAGTAACCAAAGGGGAACAATTAAAACATGCAGTGGAAGTGTGTATAACTGGCTTCGAGGTCCAGAATGGAGTTTGAGTGTACTAGACCAATAACTCCATGCTCTCATTTTCAAAGTGGTCCTGTCAACTTTGTTGTTGGAACAGAATATTTAATTCACATGACACATGAATTCCCATTTATTTTTTTGTTGAGAAAAATGTATTGAGTCGTTCCAGTAGTTGGCTACACATCTACATTCCAAAAAACACTCCAAAACACTCCAAACACTCCAAAGATTTGAATTTAGTTAAACTAGGTATGTATGATGTAAACATACCTGTGTTCAGGGTTGGGTAGTAACAGATGACATGATGACAGGGATTATATAATTAGTTACTACATTTATGTATTTCAATCTGCCCGGATTATTTAAAAAATGTAACCCGGGATTAGTTACATTCTTAAAAACAGCTGATTACTTGATCTAATAGCATGTAGGATTACCTGATCTAATATCAATAGGAACATTTGATAACACTTTCACACACCCTTAAGACTTCTCACATGCTCTCAACTCGGCAAGATTCTATTGTCCTGTTGATCGCTCATCAAGGGTGGATTGCTTCTTTACTATTCCATTTGATTGAATGAATAGATAAGGCTGCCAAACCATTTTACACCGGGCCCGCTGGCCAATCAGACTGTTGTCTGGACTCAAATAGAGTTTTTACTTGCTGCTTTGTTGCATATTTAGAGTGCACTTTCACTCTCTCTGACAAGTGGGATAGAGCATGCTTAGTAATTGTTGAACATTTGAAACTGTGAATGGATGCAAAACACTGTTTTGAACACTGCTAACGTTGACAAAAAATAGGGTCTCAACCTTTCTGTATTATCTTAAGTGATATTAGTGCCCAAAACAATGTGTACAAATGAATTACTATGTTGAACAATTCTGAAACCCTATTTTGAATTGTAGTCCTATTGTCATGCATTTTGGGTGTGACAATCACTGGCTAAGGTTGCACATCAAAGTAACTTGCATCATGCATTCCTGCAAGGACATCCGATTTAGTTTATACAACTCATCTTTTCAATCATACCATTTTAGTAGTCAAGAAGCCTACACTTAGAATGGAGCACTTTGACTAGTTTAGATAGGATCATTAGATTACACATTTTTTCTGTTGCCTGACCTTGCAACAATATTGCCGTGATCAAATCATAGGCTTGTGCCACCAACTGAAAATGTTGCAATGGAGCCCTGTGTGTGCTCTCACAAAGAATATAAACACACGTGAATTGTAGGATCTATATGTTTTCACACAAGTCCCCAAATTGGAAATAATCATGTTACTAAATTAAATAATTAGTCTTCCTTATTCCACTGAACCAGAGAGGTATGTCAAGGAAGTTGTTCACTTTCCATAGTAAGGGGAAACCCCTGAACTATCCAGACAAGACGTTAAATCATATGAGTCATAAAGGAAATAAGAAGTATGTCAATGAAGTTGTTCACTTTCCATAGTAAGGGGAAACCCCTGAACTATCCAGACAAGAGTCATAAAGGAACTAAGACATTTCCTTAATCCCTAAACCCTGAACTATCCCAACAAAGTACATTTTACACTGAGTTTACAAAACATTAAGGACACCAGCTCGCTCCATGACAGACTGACCAGGTGAAAGCTGTGCACAGACCTTTGATGGGGCAGGTGCTCCAAATTAAGAAACACCAACAAAAACGTAATTCCATTCATATTGTTCTACTGCAGCCCCCCAATTTCAAAAATAATACAAATGTTTCTGCAAAAACTCACGCCATCACACATTGTAGGTTAAGCAAGATTGAACCACACACACACCATGAGGGGTTGAAAGCCAGGGTCAGCTATGGCACAGCGCAGGGCTTTGCTAAACGGCACAATAGCAGGAGATTGTATCCCGGGTTTTGGGAAACCTGAATAAGATGCCTGGATACTGACAGGATGCAGTAGCATGTAAACATCTTATCCCGTTTACTGTGGTTTTTCGTGGTCTGCGCAGGCTGTTTCACATAGTATCACATTTCATGTTCAGATGGGAACAGTAAAAAAGTTGTAACTGAGGTCTGACAGTAGCCTATTAGAATATTAACTCCTGCAGAATGAACTGTTTCTCGCAGCAAAATTATAGACCAAATGTTACATTTTGTATCAGGAACAGGAGCGGAGAAATTATTCTTTGATTAATATCGCTAGCTGCAACATAATGTCACGCCCTGGTCTTAGTATTTTGTGTTTTCTTTATTATTTTGGTCAGGCCAGGGTGTGACATGGGTTATTTATGTGGTGTGTTTTGTCTAGTTTTTTTCTTTTTTTGTAGGTTATGGGATTGTGGTGTAGTATAGTTGTCTAAAAAAGTCTATGGTTGCCTGGAGTGGTTCTCAATCAGAGGCAGGTGTTTATCGTTGTCTCTGATTGGGAACCATATTTAGACAGCCATATTCTTTGAATGTTTCGTGGGTGATTGTTCCTGTCTCTGTGATTGTTTTGCACTAGATAGGGCTGTTTCGGGGTTTCACGTTACGTTTATTGTTTTTGTATTGTTCGTCATTATCTTTATTAAAGATGTATGAAGATAAACACACTGCATTTTGGTCCGATCCCTGCTACACCTCAGACGAAGAGGAGGAAATAAGCCGTAACACATAATAACATTTAACCTACCATTTTTATGTTTCTGCGTCCAGTATGAAGGAAGTTAGAGGTAGTTTCACGAGTTAATGCTAACTAGCATTAGTGCAATGACTGTAAGTCTACAGAAACCGTTAGCATGTTAGCTGTTCCTGTTCATCCAACTCTGAGGAAGTAGATAAATGTTTTCTTTAATTAATATAGAGGAAATTGCAGATTTTCTTTCTGTATAGAAGATTGTTTTGCGGGCCGTCTATGTGGTCATGTACGGGATCGAAAAACGGCTTCAGTGACAACCAAAACCAGACAGAAAGCATGCAAAATATATTGAACTGTATACAGTGCATTCGGAAAGTATTCAGATCCCTTGACTTTTTCTACATTTTGTCATGTTAAAGCCTTATTCTAAAATGGATTTTGAAAAATTCTCCCTCTCATCAATCTGTACACAATACCCGTAATGACAAAGTAAAAACTTGCAAATGTATTAAAAACAAAAATGATTACATTTACACAAGTATTCAGACCCTTCACTCAGTACTTTATTGAAGCACCTTTGGCAGTGATTACAGCCTCTCATCTTCTTGGGTTTGACGCTACAAACTTGGCACACCTGTATTTGGGGAGTTTCTCCCATTCTTCTCTGCAGATCCTCTCAAGCTCTGTCAGGTTGAATGGGGAGCGTTGCTGCACAGCTATTTTCAGGTCACTCCAGAGATGTTCGATCGGGTTCAAGTCGGGGCTCTGGCTGGGCCACTCAAGGACATTCAGAGACTTGTCCCGAAGCCACTCCTGTGTTGTCCTGTTGGAAGGTGAACCTTCGCCCCAGTCTGAGGTCCTGAGCACTCTGGAGCATGTTTTCATCAAGGATCTCTCTGTACTTTGCTCCGTTAATCTTTCCCTCGATCCTGACTAGTCTCCTTGTCCCTGCCGCTGAAAAATATCCCCACAGCATGATGCTGCCACCACCATGCTTCACCGTATGGATGGTGCTAGGTTACCTCCATAGGTGACGTTTGGCATTCAGGACAAAGAGTTCAATCTTGGTTTCATCCAAATCTATTCATTTAAAATGATTGATTACTTCTACTTGCCATTATCATTCACCTGATAAGACAAGATGCTACTTTTTTTGTTAACATAGGATGGGGGTCCCTGGGTTTCCGGTTTGCCTAGGTGGGGTCCCTGGGCAAATTTGTTTTGAACCACTGAACTAGATTGTTGATGATGCAATGATAATTCTATTGATTTGTGACATTCTGGTGAGCAAGGCTTTATTTAGTGTTCTAGATGAGCATCAAGTAATGTCATGAAGAGAAGCTGAGTGTATCTAATCATAGACAAGTTTACTAACAGCCTACCTAATGTCAGAAATTATAAGCCAAAAAAAATATTTCTGCAGTCTCTGGGCAATTTAGGAATATTCTGTTTATTCAGGGATACTCGTGAGTATCCAGAACCTCTATACCAGGTGGTGTCAGAGGAAGGCCCAAACAATTATCAAAGACCCCAACCACCAAAGTCATAGTGTGCTCTCTTTAACTGTACTGCAAGTGGTACCGATGCACCAAGTCTGGAACCTACAGGACCCTGAACATCTTCTACCCCTAAGCCATAAGACTGCAAAATAGTTCATCCAGATAGTTAAATAGTTAACCAAATAGCTTTCTGCATTGGCCCTTTTTGCACTAACTCTTGACACGTCACATACGCTGCTGCTACTGTTTATTATCTATTCTTATTTATCCCCAGGTATATGTACTGTACACATCTACCTCGATTACCTTGTACCCCTGCACAGTGAGTCGGTACTGGGACCCCGTGTATATAGCCAAGTTATCATTACTCATTGTGTATTTATTCCTCATGTTATTATTTTTCTCTCTGCATTGTTGGGAAGGGCTGCAAGTAAGAATTTCACTGTTTGTCTACACCTGTTGTTTACAAAGCATGTGACAAATACATTTAGATTTGATTTTAAAGGCCTTAAACGTCTGATAAGACCTTAACCAGGATATGAGCTAACTTTGAATGTGTGTAAGCTGTAACGAACACAATGTCTGCTGAAAGACTAAACTATGACGAATCCTAAGTAAATTATTTTTTGTTTCCTCATTTCTTCTCTGTTAATGAATGATTGAACAAACAAGACGCCTATAAACCATATAAAAGAGCCGTGATGTCTGAGGTGCTGAGTACAGTGGATCTCTGATTTCTCACTGCTAATTCACTGCATCACATCGGGGTAAGAAAGCTGAAATCTTATATGAGCTAGATATATTTATAAAGTTCTTTATTTGTCATGTACTAGATTGATCCCATGTTCCTTTTTCTTTGGACTTTTCTGTTGAATGTTGAATATAGCGTACAATAAGTGTTGACTCATTTTCATACTTGTAGTTACTATTTGTGGCTCTGAGTGTCATCCATGTAGCTTCAGAATGATTATTTTTCTACTCTATATTTTTATCACTAAATGGTCTTTTGACTAATCAGATCAGCTTTTTTTGCTAATAATTGGTTGAACGATAATAATAATTTGGCTGCCTGTGTAAATGCAGCCAATGGCCGTTCAATTCAAATCTGGACCTCGAAGCCAGTTCCACTGCTTTTTATTTTTCATTCTTCCCCTCTAATCAGGAACTGATTTAGAACTGTGACACCAGGTGGGTGCAATCCATCATCAGATATAACAGAAAACCAGTAGCAGTCTGGCCCTTGTAGTGTAAGATTTGAATAACCCTGCTGTAATTGCCTCCCTAGGCAGACGGGTTGCCTTCCACATTAACAATGTTCCCGTGCTGTTGTTGTAGGTAAGGTAACAATCCCTTTGGATCATCCTGTGGCCTCATTCTGACACAATAGCTAAACAAAAGGGATTGGTCATCAGTATAAATGAAATATTGAATGTATCATATATTTATCATATTTCTGTCTTCTGAACTTGCTTTGTAGTAGAGACAAAAGTGTTATTTACAAAGCAGAGGTGTTCACTGGAGAAATGCTGCACGCCGGCACCACGAACAGTATCTATATACATCTCCGTGGCACAATGGATTCAAGCCATCGCATCTGCCTCCCCAAAAGTAGATTCATTGGGGGCCACCGCCGAGGGGCTGTGAGTAACCCATTGCCACAACTTTCCTTCCTTTGACCATCTGTTCATTTGGGTGACAAAATCTAAATCCATTCACATCATTTTCATTCTTATGACTAGCATATACTAAGCTAACATGTGGAATTGTTTAAATCAAATCAAATCAAATGTATTTATATAGCCCTTCGTACATCAGCTGATATCTCAAAGTGCTGTACAGAAACCCAGCCTAAAACCCCAAACAGCAAGCAATGCAGGTGTAGAAGCACGAAGATGATCATACCCAGGATCATTTAGCTATTAGAATAGTAGGACCCCTTTTATACACCCAAAAATATTTGATGAAACGTTGAGTTTGGCCTTACTGCTCTTAGCCCATAGAAAACTTCATACATAGATGAACAGATTATGTAAAGGAAGTTTGCTCTGAAGTGTCTGTCCTATATCTGAGAGATATAAGAAATGTCAAGAAACTATTTATATATATGATTTTTACATTTAGTTAACCCCTTATTTTAGGCACTAAACTATCTTCATATATACTTCCTTTCATTTTTTGTAACTGGTTCCCCGCTACCTTTAATCTAGTCTTGTGAAGCTTGCAGGCTTCCTAGAGCAAAACACATGTTTGTGATAGTCTCATCTTTCCATAGAGGGGTCAGAATAGTTTCCAGGCCAAACTGTTCGGAAGCTACAGACATTTTTGTGAGAAGACAGATTTTTGGGGTGTCTCATGGTCTGACAAACACAGCTCAGGCTCTGTCACCTTTCACCCTAGATGCTGAACATCGGTGGATGCGATGGATTGAGACGCAGCCCATGCAAAATATGATCTCTATCTTTTAAACTGATGGATTTTGATGGGGATTTTTGTTTATGCTAATTCGATTTCTGCAGGGGCGCAGACATAGACACTAGGGGGGTTTAAACTGGTTGGAACAAGGGGAGAGAGTACATCCCAAAAACTGTCAGCCAAGTTCTCCAAAAAGTTGTATTAATCAACATTCAGGGCATGTTTTGAGCCCCCTGGGCATGTTTTGAGCCCCAATTAAATCAATTCTAGCTTTTTTGTATGTTATTTTGGCATTAGTACGTGTCACATAATACACTGCTCAAAAAAATAAAGGGAACACTAAAATAACACATCCTTGATCTGAATGAATGAAGTATTCTTATTAAATACTTTTTCTTTACATAGTTGAATGTGCTGACAACAAAATCACACAAAAATTATCAATGGAAATCAAATTTATCAACCCATGGAGGTCTGGATTTGGAGTCACACTCAAAATTAAAGTGGAAAACCACACTACAGGCTGATCCAACTTTGATGTAATGTCCTTAAAACAAGTCAAAATGAGGCTCAGTAGGGTGTGTGGCCTCCACGTGCCTGTATGACCTCCCTACAATGCCTGGCAATGCTCCTAATGAGGTGGCGGATGGTCTCCTGAGGGATCTCCTCCCAGACCTGGACTAAAGCATCTGCCAACTCCTGGACAGTCTGTGGTGCAACGTGGCATTGGTGGATGGAGCGAGACATGATGTCCCAGATGTGCTCAATTGGATTCAGGTCTGGGGAACGGGCGGGCCAGTCCATAGCATCAATGCCTTCCTCTTGCAGGAACTACTGACACACTCCAGCCACATGAGGTCTAGCATTGTCTTGCATTAGGAGGAACCCAGGGCCAACCGCACCAGCATATGGTCTCACAAGATGTCTGAGGATCTCATCTCGGTACCTAATGGCAGTCAGGCTACATCTGGCGAGCACATGGAAGGCTGTGCGGCACCCCAAAGAAATGCCACCCACACCATGACTGACCCACCGCCAAACCGGTCATGCTGGAGGATGTTGCAAGCAGCAGAACGTTCTCCACGGCGTCTCCAGACTCTGTCACGTCTGTCACATGTGCTCAGTGTGAACCTGCTTTCATCTGTGAAGAGCACAGGGCGCCAGTGGCGAATTTGCCAATCTTGGTGTTCTCTGGCAAATGCCAAACGTCCTGCACGGTGTTGGGCTGTAAGCACAACTCTCACCTGTGGACGTCAGGCCCTCATACCACCCTCATGGAGTCTGTTTCTGACCATTTGAGCAGACACATGCATATTTTTGGCCTGCTGGAGGGCAGGGCTCTGGAAGTGCTCCTCCTGCTCCTCCTTGCACAAAGGCGGAGGTAGCGGTCCTGCTGCTGGGTTGTTGCCCTCATACGGCCTCCTCCACGTCTCCTGATGTACTGGCCTGTCTCCTGGTAGCGCCTCCATGCTAGGTTTGCTGACAGACACAACAAACCTTCTTGCCACAGCTCGCATTGATGTGCCATCCTGGATGAGCTGCACTGCCTGAGCCACTTGTGTGTGTTGTAGACTCCGTCTCATGCTACCACTAGAGTGAAAGCACCGCCAGCATTCAAAAGTGACCAAAACATCAGCCAGGAAGCATAGGAACTGAGAAGTGGTCTGTGGTCACCACCTGCAGAACCACTCCTTTATTGGGGGTGTCTTGCTAATTGCCTATAATTTCCACCTGTTGTCTATTCCATTTGCACAACAGCATGTGACATTTATTGTCAATCAGTGTTGCTTCCTAAGTGGACAGTTTGATTTCACAGAAGTGTGATTGACTTGGAGTACATTGTGTTGTTTAAGTGTTCCCTTTATTTTTTTGAGCAGTGTAGTTAGCAAAAACAATGCAAAATAAAAGAAAAAATTATTGAGTTAATAAAGCCTCCATACTTAAATGTCCTATTTTTTTGCTTTCTTGACTAAGGCAGCTCCAAAATGCAGGTGTTTCAGCCTAGCTCAGTGCTTTCTGTGGTGGTGGGGCAGCCAGCGGAAAATACAGAGCATAGGGGTTGGTAACGTTCTCTAGTTGCGCTGTGAGTGGCTCAGTGTTCTGTCATTCATGGGGACACACTAAATCTAAGGGTAGAGCTCAAAAATTCAAGCCTATTGAGTGCTGCCATAGAGTTACATTAGAAGTGCCTATCCAAGAAGGCTCAAAGTCTTTGGCCACAGATAAAATTACGTGAAATCACATTATCTACAGTAGCTGATCATGTCACCATCATACTTTCAAAATCTTAGCTAGCAGTCATGAATCAAGTCGACAATCTACTGCCAAATCATTTTTAATCCTTGTCATATGAAGAGAAATAATGAAGAGAAATTATCGACAAAACGCATCGGTGCTCATCGGCCATAAACATTACACATCAAGTTGGAAATCGCAAATTGAACAATGTGTGGTTTGGAAGGAATCAGTGGCTAACTGCAAGCATTACAAAGCAGTCGCTAGCCTGCTATTCGGTGGAGTTGATGTGTGGTCCCAATTCTCGGTTTTATGGTTTTCTTTTCCAAGCTTAAAATGATAAACATTCAACATTGGCAATGCTGTCAATCCAGCATGATTTCTGTCGTGCTCAAAACAACTTTCAACTCAGAACTGGGAAATCTGACTTCATTGAATTCAAGACAACTGGGAAAAAACTAGCTCCGACTGGAAAAATACATTTTGAATGGTAATCCAAGTCGGGAGCTCGGGCCTCTTTCTAGAGGTACGACCTTGTTTTTTTCCCCAAGTTCCCAGTTGTCTTGAAAGCACAGTAAATCCAGAGAATGCCAGTCTTTTACAACGTTTGATGACAAAATTTGCCCACGAAGGACCGCCGCGCAACCTTCCTGTTCAAATGAGCACAGCACAACAAGAGTCCAAAACATTTATTGTATGCTGCTCCATACATGATGTAATATGCCAGAGAGAGATGTATACTGTAGCTAAGAAAGTAATACTAAGTGTATGTTGTGTAGTAAGCTGTTAGAAGCCCATGTGCCTCACCCTCACATTTAGTCTCTTTTGCCCTCTTAATTTCACCTACTGTTCTGACTTGGTGGTGCACATTAGCTGCTAATCTGTTTCAGAGAAATGTATTCATCAAATATTGTAAACATTTTCATTGTATGCTTATATGCACCCTTTATTTATCTTACTGTTCTGACTTGGTGTACAGGGAGAACACTGTAAGAACGGCCCATGTTCTGAATTCTGTCGCTGTACATTTCAAAAGTGCTGAACAAAATGTTATTGACTAGATCCATCCTAGCTCACTCATTGTCTTAATCGAAATGATCTGATTGCCTCTTATTTGCTTGTAGTCCCCTTATGCCATAGTTTGCACACCTCAATTGTCAGTAGGAACCACATTAATTTAAGCAAGTCAGCCATATCAGCTATGTTTTTTTAAAGGCAGCAAATGATGCTGAATGAACTGATTCACTGCCAGACAAGGCTCCGTTGATAGCCAGGTGTAGCAGTGGCAAGGTGTGGGGATTTTGTTCCTGGGACAGCTTTATGTAGGCCCTAAAGGTTTGTGGGCACTGTTCGTCACCGTTACAGTGCAATGAATGTATTGTTTAGTGTTGTGTTGTGTAGTGGCATTGCTGGCATGCATCCCCCAAATTTTCTTTGGGTTTGCCCCAATGATTACCACAATCCATCTGTGTGTGGAAGTATATGTGGAGTAGGACTGTCCCCCAAAACTGTTGATAGACCGAGAGTCGTCTGTTCCAATCAATTGTTTGGAATTTTAAAACGTGCTTTTCCATATACAGTGCCATCGGAAAGTATTCAGACCAGTTAGATTTTTCTGAAAACAGGTTTGGACATTTTTACAAATGTATAAAAGTTTAAAAAACACATTCCTTAATTACATAACTATTCAGACCCTTTTCTGTGATACTCAAAATTGAGCTCAAGTGCATCCTGTTTCCATTGATCAACCTTGAGATGTTTCTACAACTTGAATGGAGTCCACCTTTTGGTAAATTCAATTGATTGGACATGATTTGGAAAGGCACACACCTGTCTATGTAGGGTCCCACAGTTGACTGTGCATGTCAGTGCAAAAACCAAGCCATGAGGTCGAAGGAATTGTCCGTAGAGCTCCGAGGCAGGAATGTATTGAGGTGCAGATCTGGGAAGGGTACCAAAACATTTCTGCAGCATTGGAGGTCCCCAGGAACACAGTGGCCTCCATCATTCATAAATCAAATCACATCAAATTTTTGTTGTCACATGCGCCGAATACAACAGGTTTCTGCTGATCACTGCTTCTCGCCAAGAGCTGCCAGACCACATAGTTTAACTCCTAAGCAGCTGGACTCCAGGATTTACCACAGCTAAATCCGATCCAACCCACAAGATCTCCCCCAAGCCCCCTATACCCTCTGTTCCTGAACCACTATATGTGAGTCCTGACTTTTTGGGATGTGACTGCACAAGCCAGATGCCCCGAACAGAACTCCTTTCCCAAACACAAAATTCCGATCCCCACCTTATCCCATCACTCCTCCACGATGGAATCACCATGCCTCCAACTTCAAGGGGAAACCCGCTCCTCCAGCACCTGCAGTCAACCACGTACCTCCACTAAGAGCACCTGCTCTTCAGCGCCCTATGGACAACCTCGCCCCTACACCAAGAACACTCGTTCTCCAGCTCGTTTACCCGACCATGGGACAGAAAATGTTTGTTCCAACACTCACAACTCTGGGCCTCCCATCCTATTCTAACCGTCTCTCGCTGGCTTTGTATTCATGTTAGCTGATAAAATTGCTGTACAATATGATCTTGTTGACATCTGATACACATTCAAATGTCATAAAAATCAACACTGCAAAGCTCTCCCTGTCCTCTGCCATGCCCTGATTTTATTACTGCGGATGATATCTGGAAATGTGCATTACTGAGACATGTTTAAGAAAGACTGTTCTGAACACTGATAACCTTTCTGGATATAACCTTTTTCTGAAAGACAGATCTTCCAGTGGTGGTGGAGTGGCAATCTTTACCAAAGATCACCTTCAGTGCTTGATTGTCTTACAATTGGTTTTGCTGGTTTTCAGCATTTTAATTTTTTAAATTTTACCTTTATTTAACCAGGCAAGTCAGTTAAAGAACACATTCTTATTTTCAATGACGACCTGGGAACAGTGGGTTAACTGCCTGTTCAGGGGCAGAACGACAGATTTGTACCTTGTCAGCTCGGGGGTTTGAACTCGCAACCTTCCGGTTACTAGTCCAACGCTCTAACCACTAGGCTAAGCTTTCAAATAGCTCTTTGTTGATTTTTGCTGGTTGTTATTGTCCACCATCAGCACCGGCCTGTAACCTACTTGCCCTAAGCTCTCTCATGATAGGTGACCTAAACGGGGACATGATTAAACCACCGGCCCAAGTCTTAAAACAATAGGACTCCTTAAATCTCTCTCAGATCATTACTAACCCCAAACACCCAGAAAAGGCTCCTCTCCTTGATGTTATCCTCACTAATAATCCTGAGGTCGAAGTCAATATTAAATGAATAATCCTTCATTACCAGCACACTGGAGAGGTTCCAACCAACTCAATGCACCAAGTACAATGGTCGATTAGGAGCTCTCTCTTCCCTTATATTCTGGATACAGACATGTTACATAGTTGATAGAGTTGGTTCTGGCATGTGTCTGGCACAGTCTCCTATCTTAACTGAAATAACTTATTCTGGGCATTCAGCCAGATGGTCCTAAGGACGGGGTCATGTCGCCCCACCTCATATCTTTACCAAGCACAGGCAGGAACCAAGGATGATTTATGACACTAAGACAAGATGAACATTTTTAAGGCTCTCTCTTTACATTATAAAAATGTCCATCGCAGTATCATACTGGTGTTTTCTGTAATAACCTTAGTGATCACTGTTTCACGGCTGCTCAGTTAAATGACTTGTCCGGATTTGCCATAGACGCTTGGAAGGCAGCCACAGTGCTTCCTTTATTTAAATTGGGAGCTCATGCTGATCCTAACTGTTATAAAAAGTGTTGGAAACACTTGTAGTATTCTCTCTGGTATGCAATCTGGTTTCCGCTCAGGTTATGAATGTGTCATTGATTACCATCTCTGAGGGTTTAGAGCTTGAGGTAGTCACCTCATACAAGTACTTGGGAGTATGTTTAGACAGTACACTGTCCTTCTCTCAGCACATATCCAAGCTGCAGGCTAAGGTTAAATCTAGACTCGGTTTCCTCTATCGTAATCTCTTCTTTCACCCCAGCTGCCAAACTAACCCTAATTCCGATGACCATCCTACCCATGCTAGATTACGGAGACATCATTTATAGATTGTTAGGTAAGGGTGTTCTCAAGCCGCTAGATATTCTTTACCATTCGGCCATCAGACTTCCACCAATGCTCCTTATAGGACAAGTCACTGCACTCTAAACTCCTCTGTAAACTGGAAATCTCTGTATACCCGGCGCAAGGCCCACTGGTTGATGGTTATTTATAAAAGCCTCTTAGGCCTCACTCCCCTCTGAGATACCTACTGCAACCCTCATCCTCCACATACTACCCATTCCCTTACAATATAATCTGTAAAACTATGTTGAAGGTGTGGTCTGTACCTAGTGAACAAAGTATTAAACCCTCTGTACTGTTCCAAATGCCAAATTAAAGCTACATTCTGGAATTGAACAAACCTCCAGACGAGCTTCAATGCCATACAACACCCCTTCTGTGGCCTCCAACTGCTCTTAAATGCTAGTAAAACTAAATGCATGCTCTTCAACCGTTCGCTAACTGCCTTCCCGACTAGCATCACTACTCTGGACGGTTCTGACTTAGAATATGTGGACTACTATAAATACTTAGGTGTCTGGCTAGACTGTAAACTCTCCTTCCAGACTCATATTAAGCATCTCCAATCCAAAATGAAATCTAGAACCAGCTTCCTATTTCGCAACAAAGCATCCTTCACTCATGCTGCCAAACATACCCTTGTAAAACTGACTATCCTACCGATCCTTGACTTCAGCGACGTCATTTACAAAATAGCCTCCAACACTCTACTCAGAAAACTGGATGCAGTCTATCACAGTGCCATCCGTTTTTGTCACCAAAGCCCCATCTACTACCCACCACTGCAACCTGTACGCTCTCGTTGGCTGGTCCTCGCTACATATTCGTCGCCAAACCCATTGGCTCCAGGTTATCTATAAGTCTTTGCTAGGTAAAGCTCCCCCTTATCTCAGCTCACTGGTAACCATAGCAACACCCACCTGTTGCACGCGCTCCAGCAGGAATATTTCACTGGTCCTCCCCAAAGCCAACACCTCCTTTGGCAGCCTTTCCTTCCAGTTCTCTGCTGGAACGAATTGCAAAAAGCACTGAAGTTGGAGTCTTATATCTCCCTCACTAACTTTAAGCATCAGCTGTCAGAGCAGCTTACCGATCGCTGCAGCTGTACACAGCCCATCGGTAAATTGCCCATCCAGCCAACTACCTACCACATCCCCATATTTGTTTTTGTTTTTCTGCTCTTTTGCACACCAGTATTTCTACTTGCACATCCTCATCTGCACATCTATCACTCCAGTGTTAATTGCTAAATTCTAATTACTTTGCCACTATGGCCTATTTATTGCCTTACCTCCTTACTTCATTTGCACACACTGTATACAGATTTTTCTATTGTGTTATTGACTGTACTTTTGTTTATCCCATGTATAACTCTGTGTTCGTTTTGTCGCACTGCTTTGCTTTATCTTGGCCAGGTCACAGTTGTAAATGAGAAATTGTTCTCAACTAACCTACCTGGTTAAATAAATGTGAAATAAAAAATAAATACATTGAAAAACAACTAAACAAACAGGCTCAACTTAGTCAACGTTGAGAGAAAGTTGTTTGTTTGCTGGGATCAGTCTAACATGTCATCTATCTCTCTGTAGGTGATTGAGCTTGATGTGTTCTGTCCTTCCTCCCTGGGCCATCTGGAGTTTGTGGTGCTGGAATCAGAGCCGTACCTCCCATTCTGCTTCCTCAACGATGACTGGTTCTGCTCTAAAGTAGTGGTGACCACACCAGAGGGAGACACAGTCAACTTCCCCTGTTACCACTGGATCTCAGGCAATGAGCGGCTGATGTTCAGAGAGGCCACTGGTCAGTATGTTGGTATATAGATCATTGTCTAGGTTAAGTTCTGAGTAGACCTGCTGTGCCTATTACACATCAGCTCGCTGAATGTCATTTGTAGTTTATTATGAAATGTGTCAAACGGGCCATTTTTATGGAATAATGGTGGATATACTTTAAATGGTTTAAGATGTTGATCAATCCCCCTAAAACATGAAAATAATCACTCTTTATGGCATTTTGTTGATAAGGTAAACTGATATTCAATGAGACCTGGCCAGAGGCCATAGAAGAGAGAAAGAAGGAGCTGCAGAGTCGGCAAAAGGTGTACCGGTGAGAGGCTGGTTCTGAGATCTTGAAACTCAACTCTAAAGATGCAGAAACAATTCAAAACAACATCCAAATGCTTTTGAATCAGCACTTTTAGAGAGCAATGAACTTAAGTGGTACAAACACGAAAGTAACAAAATGTGCACCTACTGTCTTTTTAAACACACTGTTGGGACCAAAGTTATTATAGTAAACTAAAACTGAAACAAAAATGAATCATGAAAAAACTATTTCCTAAACTGAAATAAAATGATTAAGAAATCAGTTTGTAAAACTATACTGAAACTATTATCTTTGCCTCTAAAACAAACTAAAACAAAAATCATCAAATTATGTTCAGTTGTAGTTTGTTTTTCTACTAAACTTTGGGCAAAAATCGAAATGGCTTTTAAAAGTTCTGAATCGGATGGGTAAATTCTGCCAGGAAAATGGCGACGTTTCAAATAGGCAGCTAGTGCACCACTTTTACTAGCTATTAGTAGCTGACACATGTGCAATGACTTAATTTGATGTTTTTTCCCCTCTTTCTGTCAGGTAAAGGTACTTTATTCTTCTTACGGTAGTCAGTTTAATAATGTTGACATATTGCTTTACTCATCTCATGTATATATTGTATTCTCTTCTACTGTATTTTAGTCAATGCAACTCCGACATTGCTCGTCCTAATATTGATATATTTCTTAATTCCATTCTTTTACTTTTAGATGTGTGTATTATTGTGAATTGTTAGATACTACTGCACTGTTGGAGCTAGGAACACAAGCATTTCACTACACCCGCGATAACATCTGCTAAATATGTGCATGTGTCCAATAAAATGTGGTTTTGACTACTAAGGTTAAATAAAAGCATTGGATTGCTGTTAACATGGACAAGTCACATTGAGATTGACTTCATAATTTAAATATAACCGAGACTATGACCTGACCCATCACCTTATTTAGAACTGCCCCCCAGTGGCAAGAAGTGAAATCCCCCAAAAACACTCAAACTATAGTCCAACAACACATAAATGTCTTCTAGCCTCCCACGCCTAGGCTACTTTCTGTCCCTTACACAAAAACTAAAACCAAAATAATATAAAAATGAAATAGAAATGTTTTTAATCAAATGAAAACAGAATCTAAACTAGAAAATCAAGCCTGAAAATGAATTGAAACTAAACAGGTTATTATTATTTCTTTGTTTAAATATAAAAAATAAAAACAAAGAACTATAGTAGCCTTGTTTGGGACTGAGCCCTATGTACGTACAGTTTTATCCCAGCAATATCGAAGCTCTCTTGCACATGTTTTATGTGGAGTGACCCCTCTCGCTGTTGAGACTGGTCGATACACAAACAAACACTCCCTTAAACATCTATGTACTTGTTTTGTTTTTACAATGGTTCCATTGAAACAGATGCTCATGTCTTGCTTCACTGTGGGTTACACAACAACATTCGAGAGGATGTGTTTTCTCAGCTGTCCAGTCAAAAATATTATTTTAACAGTCTAGATGAAAATAATAAATTACGACATCTTCAAGTAACAATTATGTAAATGCGACTTATCCTCCAATGGAGACTTCTTTATAAGTGCCTATTTGTCCATTTATGTACAGA
Organism: Oncorhynchus nerka; assembly: GCF_034236695.1. NCBI lineage: Eukaryota > Metazoa > Chordata > Actinopteri > Salmoniformes > Salmonidae > Oncorhynchus > Oncorhynchus nerka. The sequence continues at coordinate 23,212,466 of NC_088413.1, read as the reverse complement.
TTTTTGTTTATGCGTACAGATGTAATGTAGTATAGATCACACCTCTACTGTACCATGTTTGGTATTTCTGTACAGATGTTTATGCGTACAGATGTAATGTAGTATAGATCACACCTCTACTGTACCATGTTTGGTATTTCTGTACAGATGTTTATGCGTACAGATGTAATGTAGTATAGATCACACCTCTACTGTACCATGTTTGGTATTTCTGTACAGATGTTTATGCGTACAGATGTAATGTAGTATAGATCACACCTCTACTGTACCATGTTTGACTATGATTGTTTTTAGTGTCTCAACTCAATTTGAGTGGTCCACAATGTATTAAAAACGGTAGTGTATAGTTGTAGCATTTGTGGAATGACACATCATTTTTTCTAAACTATCAACTCTAAACTGCAAAGAAACAAATAACTCTTAAACACAGATACATTCATGTGAAGTCACCTAAGCTACCATTTTGTATGTAATGGTGAATGACAGGCTGTGTATCCCGTCTTGATTTACCATGTCTGTTCCCTTCAGCTGGAGTATATATGCCGAGGGTCTACCCCAAATAATGGAATGTGACAGCGCTTCTGATCTTCCTGCTGAGGTCCGCTTCTCTTTCACCAAGGACTTGGAGTTCAAGTTCACAGTAGTCGAAGCGTAAGTTGGAGCACTGTTTTTCAAAATGGTTTTGCTTACTGTAAAACAGTCACATTTTGCTCTTCCCAGAGTACCCCTGAAGTATACCGCCTCGTGTGCATTTTACCTGTAGGCCTATGCTCTTGTGAGTCTTCGCAAGTACCACCTGAGTATAGGCCAAGTATCCCCAGGGGAACATGGAAACCAGGTTGAGAACCATAAGAGGCAGCACCAGGAAATGAATTAGATATTTATTCATCTCTATTGGCATATCCCCAACACACCTTTAAAAATACTTCCTTTACGGTGAGATTAGATGTGATTGTCCTACAACAGTTCAGGTAATTGTGATATTATGAGATGTTGGGAATGTGGCCATCAGGTTTGTGGTGGAACGTGGATTATAGGAATGATGCCAGTAATAACACCCTCAGGCAAGGTTTTCCTAAATGAATTAAAAACTCCTAAATTAGTTTTTAGCCACTCAAATCATGCATGAAATCGTATCAAATAACAAGCCCATTAACCATTTAGCAGACATTATAACCAAATAGCTGAACTTTTCACCAAATCAAATGCCGATTGACACATAATATTAAGGATATGTGGCCTGTGAATGAGTCGATCACCCTAGGGGAGGATGTTGAAGAGTAGTGGACCTAGCACAGAGCCCTGGGGGACATCCTGGCATTGTTAGCACCATTCTCTAATCAACTGCACCATCTTTCTCATGTTGAAGTCGTTCCTCCTCTATCCTGGCAGATTGTTGTCACTCAAACTAGAAACCCACTCCACCAACAAGAAACAATGGAAGAGCCTAGATGAACTCAGTCATGTTTTCAATGGACACAAGACTGACGTCTATGGTAAGTTGGTCTCAGTCTTTAAAAAAGGCAGCATTCAAATAGCTCACTGGAATCATTAGCATCTCATTATTATTTTGCACAAAGTTTCATTTTACACATGATAAATTTTTGTTTTTTTCTAGAATATGTCGAAAAGAACTGGAAGGAGGACACGTTTTTTGGGTACCAGCTTCTGAACGGCCTCAACCCCATGATGATCCATCACTGCTCCAAGCTTCCAGAGAACTTCCCCGTCACAGAAGACATGGTGAAGGCTTCCCTTTTCGGAAAAAACCTTGAAGCAGAAATTCAGGTTTGTAAAAATGGAGTAATGTATGTCATTCATCGTTCTGTTATTGCTCTAGTGGTTTCTTCCTCGGGAAATTGTGTGTGGTACAGTACAATATGTTGTACATTGTGTCAGTACACTTCCTTTGGCATGGTGGTGTTGTTGGCAACATCTGCCTCCCCAACTCATTAATGTCCTAACCTAAACAGAAAGGCAACATCTTCCTGGTTGACTACAAGCGTCTACATGGAGTGACAGCAAACGTGATCCACGGGAAACAGCACTTCTTGGCTGCTCCTCTCTGCTTGCTCTATGTGACCCCAGAAGATAAGCTCATTCCCATCGCAATCCAGGTACATCTCACATAAGAATGAGATCTTTACTTCCGAAACCCAAATTAAATCATCTTAACAGAATGTTTGCCACTGGGAGTACTATTGAACCAAAAGGAGTCCCATAAATGGACATAAATATTGCCCAGAAATGAACTAATAAACTAACCAGAAAGCAAAAAGCATGAGCAAAAGCATATACTGTTAGCCTAAAACTAAGGATTTGGGGGTTTCATGATTGATGTTATATCCTCTGTCTGCATGAACCATACAGGCAACACTCGTTTTAAGAAAACAACTATTAAAACTTCCGTATGTCTTTAAATTGTAACAATATACACATTCTCAATTAATGAAGCAAGCCATGATTGTTCTGCTTCCTTTCACAGCTGAAGCAGGAGCCTGGAGAAGACAACCCCATCTTCCTTCCTACTGACTCTGAGTATGACTGGCTCCTGGCCAAGATCTTTGTGAGGAGCGCTGACTTCGCTGAACACGAGCTGAACTTTCACCTGCTGAGGACTCACCTGCTGGCTGAGGTGTTCGCCGTGTCGACACTGCGCAACCTACCAATGGTGCATCCCATCTACAAGGTACATACCTACTGCTGTGCACGCAGACACTGAGTATGTTTTCAACTGTTATAACACTACAGTTGTGTGAGTTTTCATTTTCCTATTAACTCAATACTTTTAACATGATTAAGAGAACCTGAAGTATTTGGAAATAAATGTATTCAATGTATGTATTTTTTGTAATTGAAAGAAGCAGTAGGTTGTTTGTAGTTCAGTATAATACATAGCATTTTTAGGTGTGAATTTCATGTATCATCGTTCCATCTTTCTCCATAGCTCCTGATCTCTCACTTCCGCTACACTCTGCAGATCAACACTCTAGCTAGACAGGCCCTCATATCAGAGAATGGGCTGTTCACAGAGGTACTGCCTATTCCATTCTTATAATGTTCTATAATACGTTAATACATATGGAATGTCACAATGCTAGTGGAAACTGATTCAAAAGCGTAAGAGAGCTCTGTGTTAAAAAATAAGCACCCTGCTTTCCGCATGCTTATAAATGCACCGCTGATACAATCCATTTCCACTAGCATTGTTACATTCTCCAAAAATGATTATTCTGGACGTTCCAAAATTACCCGCTAACTTATTTAAAAACTGTTCGGATTAAACAACGTGAAGTACATCTAAAATAAGGCCTTCTAAACGCTATACGATTATACAATCGTAACTTTTGTTACGTGCCCCAGCAAAAATGTCACTCAAAGAGAAGGGGGAACTAACAGAGTCACTGACCAACGACCAAAACAAAACAGGTGGGGTTTTAGGAGAGCTTCTGAAAGACACTCATGGGGGTGTCCACTGAAAGTTGACTAGCAACAACAACTGGAACCTAAAAGACACCCACCATGAGCTCCGACAAAATTTGCCCAAGAAGAGGCAAACAAAAGAAAAACCCACATCAAACTTACAGACAGGAAGCAAACCAAAAAGGTGGAGCAAAACGAAAATCAGACAAAGGAATATTTTTCTAGAACTCATATAGGGAGCACCACACCTAAAGGTGTTGACCCTCCACATATCTCAAGACATCTGGAGCACTGGGCCACCCATTCTGAAATAGCACCTGGGCCAGCACCGTGAAACACCTCCCCACTAACAAGATGGCAACCAGCACAGGTGTAACACATAATGTCTAATGAGGTGACACCAATCAGTGCGCCCTACATGCTAATGAGCTATACTGTATGTGCGAAAGTCCAACCTCAAAACATAAATGGGAAAATCAAAGCCTGTAACACATTTGACACTGAGCTGGTTATCGTTTTGAGATGTACACATAGCGACACATACCGCGGTAGAGTAAATTGATCATCAGGCTGATCTGTCAGGCGTTGCCTAGCGACACATACCGCGGTAGAGTAAATTGATCATCAGGCTGATCTGTCAGGCGTTGCCTAGCGACACATACTGCGGTAGAGTAAATTGATCATCAGGCTGAAGTGTCAGACGTTGCCTAGCGACACATACCGCGGTAGAGTAAATTGATCATCAGGCTGAACTGTCAGGCGTTGCCTAGCGACACATACCGCGGTAGAGTAAATTGATCATCAGGCTGATCTGTCAGGCGTTGCCTAGCGACACATACCGCGGTAGAGTAAATTGATCATCAGGCTGAACTGTCAGGCGTTGCCTAGCGACACATACCGCGGTAGAGTAAATTGATCATCAGACTGAACTGTCAGGCGTTGCCTAGAGTAAATTGATCATCAGGCTGAAGTGTCAGGCATTGTTGTGATATATCTCTGTGAACCTCTCAGCCCTAAACGGGAGGGTTGTTAAGCAACAAAACCGATGCATGCGCAGTTTGAGGGCAAAACAACTGTCAATGCCAAAGGATTATTGACAACTTTAACTCTATTTTGTCTCCAAATGTTTATTGAAAACATAAATACATTTGCACAATAAGCACTTGTCTCTCAAATATATCGTTACAGTTGTTGGCTAGATAGAGAATTGTATCCATATTAGCATAGCCATATTAGCATAGATGTGATAAGTTTAAACACCTGAAAACAAGACATGGTATCAAGGACAAAATGCAACAAGCTGAAACAAGCCACCTGTGATTCCCCACATGGTAGCTTCTTGTCATTGTTGCTAGCTATCTGACCGTTCAGACTCATAACACACAGTCATCTGCCCCATCTATGCGTGTGCATCATTTTTGTGATATCAGGCAACCTGCCTTTGTCGCTTAAACCACAGAGCTGCCCTGGCGTCTGTCATTAACAAGTTCTGTCATTGATAACCCTGTTTGATATTTAAAACACTGATCGCCATTAGAACCCAACTGCATGTCCAATTATATGACACAAAGAGAGAAGTGACAGGTTTTTCTCACTGGTTACATAAACCATGTTTCCATCCAAACATCATGAGGCTGAATTACCCAACAGGCTTGATGGAAACAGCACATTTTTGCAATAAATAAATAAATAAACCCTCAACAAGGGTGGAAATTTTGCTCTGTGAAATAGATTATGCCATGATTTTAAAAAGGTGAACTATCCCTTTAACCCATCTTGAAGAATGCCAGTGTCGGAGGTCCAGGGATGGTGGAGTTCCTGAAGAAAGCTGTGGCCTCATTGACCTACAGCTCCCTCTGTATGCCGGAGGACATCACAGCACGTGGTCTGGAGTCAATCCCCAACTTCCTCTACAGGGATGATGGACTCAGGTTGTGGGACATCGTTCACAGGTAGTTTGTGTACAGGTCTCTTGAGTTTTGTGGTGAAAAAAATCCAAGATCTGTCAATTTGACAGCACAATTAGATTTGTGCATTATAAGGAGGCTAGTTCATGCAGCTACATTTTTGCTCAGTTTACTAATCTGTAGTCTACTCATTCCTCCAAAGTAAATCATGCTGCCAGATTATAATGAGGTTTACGGTCTTTTTTGCAAAGATTTGTGCTCTTTTGCACTATGACAATGTAGCCCATAATATCGGTGCTGGGTCATTCCATGAAATGAGTGTCTTTTGTGTACCTTTGATATTTTTTAAGTATTTTATATTAAAGCTATATTAAATAGACCTCATGGAAAATTCGATACATTCAACAAAGTGTTGTTAACGTGAAAAAATTCTGCATTTTAACATGTCCCTCTGTGACTTCTAGGAAGATTTTAACCCACTTAACCTCAACATTTCTACAACTTTTCACCATTTTAAAGCTTTAGTTATTTTGTTGCTTTGATAAAGTCATTTCTGAAGATTATTATATATTTCACATGATTAGTGATTAATTAAGTTTAAAAAACTGTTCCTAATTTTAAGACCAATCCTGTTGTGAACTGAACTCTTTTTAAAATGGTGAACCAATTTTTTGTTAACTATTTTTTTCGTAAAGAAACACTGAACATCTAGTCAAATCATAACAATGTGACTAGATGTCAAAAGCATAACACTTCAACCCAGTTACCCATAGACAGACAGGCCATAAATGTTATCACAATTATTTGTATTTTTAAATGAAGCTTCCATTCCTGGGTCGCACGTCTTTTCAGTTCGCTGCAGCTAGCGACCGCAACATGCTGCAACAAACACTCAAACAGGACAGTTATATCTCCATCTCATCATTCAAAGTCTCAATCATGGACACTTACTGACAGTCGTGGCTGCTTTGCGTGATGCATTGTTGTCTCTACCTTCTTGCCCTTTGTGCTGTCGTCTGTGCAAAGTTAAATAAAAATGTAATTGCCCCTCCCTGTTGCATAGAACAAGCTTCCATTCCCTGTCACCATGAGATTTATGGCTGATTTAAGATAAAATCGTCAAAACACTTACGGTCAACCCTGTTACTTTGCTTGTCACTTAATAGGCACTTACTATTATTTTTTTATTTTTTTATTTAACCTCTGATATATTTTTTTTAATTAAGTTTAACATGTGCTCTTTATGACAATGTTAAAATTAGGTGAAATAAAAATAACCAAGTTACCCTACTCACAAGGCACCTAACTGCTGGAACAGTCCTGTGTTTTGTCTTAGTGTTTTGCTAATACCTGATGTTGTCCTGTGGTTTTGTATAGGTTTGTTCACAATGTGATTGGTCACTACTACACCTGTGACTCAGACGTCCAGAAGGACTGTGAACTGCAGAACTGGATCAAGGAGATCTTCTTCCATGGGTTCCTGGCAGAAACCAGCACAGGTTACACTTTTCTCATTTAAAAGACACACTAGCTCTTTCTCAACTCTTAATCATACGACTACATCAGTGCAATACAAATGTACAGATCTGATTTGTTGATGATTGTTTCTATAATACGTAATATTCAGAAACGTAATATCCAGAAAATTCCAAGTGATTCCATACAGTATCTACTGTAGGTTTGAAACCAATTGGCATCAGATTTTCATGTGAATATTCTAAAATCTTTTTTCAAATTTTCCCACCAGTGGTGTTTCCACCAAATGGACTTGTATCCGCAATACAAATCAGTGCATGATGACAAAATGTACTTTTTCACAAACTTTTATATATTTTTTTAAATCTCAAGTTCAATGTGTTTCCAATGTGTTTCCATCACATTCTTTTGTCACAAACTGTTGCGTTAAATAGCAAATGTGCCTGCTCTGGTCTTGGCACGTGTGCTCTAGCCAACAGCTGGCAGGTACAGTGAGGATGGGGGTAGTCTACATTATGGATTTTTATGGATTTTTATCTGTCAAACGGTAGTCAAGCATCTATCATCATGTCACCAGAATAAACCCCTCGATATTTCTTGGAAAGTAGCATCAAGCTCATCACCGTGCACTTTCACCACCCTGGGAAGTTCATCATAATTGATTTAATCTGTAGCATGTTGCTGAAATGTGTATGATAAAAATGAGTGGCGGTGTCAGTTCCTGGAAGCATAACCACGGAAAGCGAGGCCAGGCCTGTTGCAGCTCTATAAACTTCCCACAATAACCATGTGGTAGTGGATCACACATATCATTGCGTGACTCCAAGTTTTCTTGGATATGATGGTTATTATATGAATATTTTCACAAAAGATATTTCCACTGACATTTTTTTGCATAATTAATTTGACCGACACAAAAATATTCCACAATGTCGATTTATTGTAATTGTACTGAAACGTCCTGTTTCCATCACAGCTGTCATTACGTTTTTTATACAGTGTGACTTACATAAAAGCTGTGGATGGAAACATAGTTACACAAACTAATGGAATTGGATGGTTCTGTCAATGGTGGATGGATGAGCGCAAAGTAGTTGCGAGGTAGATAATCAATTACCATTCCAATTCACCACACTGTAGGACTAACAACAGTGGCTTAGAAAATAACTCTCATACAATAATCTTACATTTCTTCCCCCCGCCCCCGAGAGAAACATCCCCATTTCTACATTCGATAAGAAAAAAATAATACTGCTGGAGGTCCATAGATCTATAGACTTCTCACTTCAGTACATAGACTCCCCTGTCACTTAAGAGACTAACTCGGCGGCAATCTGGGTGCTCAGACGAACTTTGCTCCAGTACTGCTGGTTGAGGTGTAGACATCTGGTCTACTGAGGGGTCAGGTGGCCAAGAGAGGTCCTAACAAGGGGCCTGGTGAGGGGGATCAAGGGACATCTCAGGTAAGTAGTGTTCCCATGTCTCACAGGGCCTTGAGGATATGAAGGGTAAGGCACCTGACAAGACTGTCAGGGTCAGAGGTCGAGGAAGTGTTCCACAGGCTCATTCGTTCCAGGTCGGGGTACAGGTGAGGTGTACGGTCTTAAACATTTTTAGTGGATCACTTGGGTCTTGTTAGATTGGTCCAACAGGTACTTGACCCTGGTCTTTCATGGCACAGAGGTTGACGTACTTTGAAAAGTAATCCTGCACCACAAGCACATAAAGTGCCTTCAGAAAGTATTCATACCTCTTGGCTTATTCCACTTTTTGTTGTGCTACAGCCTGAAATCAAAATGGATGAAATATTATTATTTTCTCACCCATCTAAACACAATACCCCATGATGACAATGTGAAAATGTTTTCATTTTTTTTGTGCAAATTTATTTAAAATGAAATATCTACTTTACAAACATATTCATACCCCTGAGTCAATACATGTTAGAATAACCTTTGGCAACAATTACAGATGTGAGTCTTTCTGGGCAAGTCTGTAAGGGCTTTGCACACCTAGATTGTACAATATTTGCCCATTATTCTTTTCCAAATTCTTCAAGCTCGTCAGACGGCAGGTAGCCTAGTGGTTAGAGCGTTGGTCCAGTAACTGAACGGTTGCCAGATCAAATCTCTGAGCTGACAAGGTAACATCTGTTGTTCTGCCTCTCAGTAAGACAGTTAACCCACTGTTCCTAGGCTGTCATTGTAAATAAGAATTTGTTCTTAACTGACTTGCCTAGTTAAATAAAAGCTCACATTTTTTATTGATCATTGCTAGACAACCATTTTCAGGTCTTGCCATAGCAAATTAAAACACTCGGCCACTTAGGAACATTCACAGTCTTCTTGGTAAGCAACTTCAGTGTAGATTTGGCCTTGTGTTTTAGGTTATTGTCCTGCTGAAAGGTAAATTCATCTCCCAGTGTCTGGTGGAAAGCAGACTGAACCAGGTTTTCTTCTAGGATTTTGCATGTGCTTATGTCCATTCTGTAAAAACTCCCCCTTTCCTTAACAATTACAAGCATACCCATATCATGATGTTGCCACCACTATGCTTGAAAATATGAAGAGTGGTACTCAGTTTGTGTTGTATTGGATTTGCCCTAAACATAACACTTTGTATTCAGGACAGTATGACTTTAGTGCCGTATTGCAAGCAGGTCTTAGAATATTTTTATTCTGTAAAAGCTTCTTGTACATAGTTAGCATAAGCAACAGCAGTCTCACGCCTTTCCTCTTTTTGGGCAAGCACAGCGCTCACCGCAGAGCAGGATGCGTCTGTGTAAAGGTAGAATGGCTGCATGAAGTCTGGGAAGACAACTATGGGAGGCCTTGACAAAGAGTGTTTCAGGTAGGAGAATGCATCTTGGCATGCTTAAGTCCACTAGAATGGAACATTATTTTCAGTCAGCATATTTAGCAGTACAGCATGGTGTGCAAAGCTCTTGATAAATTATATGGTAATATCCACAGAGTCCCAGGAGGGCTCTCACTTCTGTGGATGTGTGAGTAGGCCAGTCCTTCACATTTTGCACGTTACTTGGTTCTGTCTGAATTCCATCTTTGGACACAATGTGTTCTAGGAATAGTACCTGGTCTTGGGTGAGACGACACTTGGCAGGGTTCAGCTTCAGGCCGCTGGCTTGGAATCGGGAGAGGATTTCTTCCAGGTGCTGCAGGTGTTCCTCGAAGGAAAGGATGTAGATGAGGACATCATCCAAGTACATGCATACTGAAATGCATACTGACAAAGTCCAGGGAATGTCCAAACATTGTTCAAACATTGTCCATTGACAGAGCAAGCAAAGGATGTCTTCATGGGGCGCTTTTTCAGAGCTGGATGTGAAGTTCTGAAATCCTCACTGATGATGGAAATGGTCGATCCTGTGAAGAGCAGACACTTCAATTCCCTCAAAGATGGCAAGTATGTTAGCTGAAACACCCTCTGTGGAAGCCGTCTTGTCACTTTCGTTTTTGAATCGTGGGGTGTCAACAGGGAGCTCTGGTGCACTGGCTGAAGTTTGCTCCTTAACAAACATCTAGTGATCGTTTCCCTGCTGTGTGGAACCAGACACGTTAGACTGCCTAATGTCTGTCAGGGGACTGGAAGTGTACACTGTGCCTGTAATGAGGGCTCACATATCCCTCTATCCTTGGAGGTGGACTCGGGCTGTTGTGTCATCTGTCCCTTGCATTAGACTGGTGCCTGTAGTCTGGGTAGTGAACTCTTGGTGGGTAGTCTAGAGAGTAGTAGTGACAGCTTCCACCATCAGAGCTCCAATCATGTTGGCCTTGGCAGTACTCTGGAGAGGCAATAAATTACAGACGGTGACACTCTGGGCCACGGCATTCAGGTGAGTAGTAGGCTCATGATAGATGTTGAGTTTGATGGTCTGGTGAAAAGCCGAGTGCTCTTCTGGCAGCATCATTGGATGGGGTGGAGATCCTGTCGGCCCAGAAGCCAAAACACTGTGTGAGGTTCTGGTTTCCCACCTGTAGCTGGTGTACTTCACTCTTCAGGCTATTCACAGTGAGAGTCAGCATGAAGGAGCTTCTCATCTGTGTCATTAGAACGAAACATAGCAACCTAGTCTGGGGTCTGTGCCACTGGCGGGTATGCAGCATGTAGTTGGAGAGCTGCACAAGTTCTTTCAAAGAAACATGCGACGAGCTGGGCATCACCGATGTCCTCCGCTCCATGAATCTTCGCCTGCAAGGCTGGGTCCAATCCGGCCGCAGTGGTGAAACTTCACCCATTCCTGTGCCTTGTGGTAATAGTCGGGGAAGGCCTCCAGAACCAACGAGTGATGTCAGCAATGTACACATCCAAGCTCTCACCAGGCTTCCTAGGGCAAGCATTTACATGTGTCTGAAAGAGAGTGCTTGGGGCCAAGGGCTTCCTTGAGTTTGGTCTTGACAACAGAGTAGGTCTTCTGAACCATTAGCGAAAGGCTGTCCCAGTATAAGAGTGCTGAATCAGCTAGGTGGGCAATACTGAGGCTAGCACAGGCCCAACTCCATATCTGGCAGATTGTACATTGCCTGCACAGCCACTTCAAAGCGACAAGACCAGCAAGCAAACAACCCAAGTGCCATCTCCCTGAAAAGCTGGTGGTAGTTAGATCTTTTTTGTAGCCCCCCATGAGAAGTGATGGGGGCTACAAAGTAAATAGCATTGTCCAAAGGTCCAGCTTGATTAACATTGTCTAATGATCCAGCTAGTTTAGCATTAGCTAGAGGTTCAGGGCTACTGTTGTTCAGAGATTCTGTTTCAGACACGTTCCAAGAAAGTAGCAAAACGTTGGCAAATAAGCTTAAACATTTTTGCAAAGGTGATAAAAACTGCAGTAATCCTCTAAATCTCTCAGAAAAAGATAGTAGCTAGCTCTTACCAGCTGTCCAGATGAGTCCTTCATCCTTGTGCTAGCTGGTGAAAGTATCTACAATGTCCATGTTAAAATACTTTTGTCCACAATTCATAGATTTCTGATTGACTCATTCACTGACAAAGAAGCAAAGCGAGCAGTGTACAACGATACATAATGTATCGTGTGACTAGTTTTTGCAGCTGTCTGCGTTCGGCACTACAGGGAGAGTGAGGGAGAGGGAGAGCGGGCAAACTCCATCAAATTAGTTTCAATGTATGGAATCACTTTTAGGTCAACTTCCCTTTCATGGTTAACATTCCAAAACTATATCCCGGATAATTAGCAAAATGTCAATACAGTGTCTGAATGAAGTGGTTTACTGTACCTTCTCCATGCAGGAATCCCTCAGTCTTTCAGTTCAGTGACAGAGCTGGTCAAGTTTCTCACCATGGTGATCTTCACAGTGTCTGTCCAACATGCTGCAGTCAGCAATGGACAGGTGATGAAACCAATTGTGTGATTTTAGTTTGCCGTGTTTCTGATGTATTATATTGGAAAAGCAAAGTAGTTTGATCTATTTCACCATTGTCATTCCAGTTTGATTTTGGGGGCTGGATGCCCAACTTCCCAAACGCTCTGCAACAACCACCTCCCACCACTAAGGGGCAGTGTACTGAGAGCACCATGCTGAAGACCTTCCCTGACATCAATACCACCGTTAATGGCATGGCAGCGCTGTACCTTCTGAGCAGGCAGTCCACTGACTATGTGAGTATATGAGAGAAACTGTATTAAAGTATATTCTATGACTTTAAAACATTTCATGACAATCCCAATCGAATCGTTTCCTTAGTAGTCATAATTAAAATATACTCAGTGGTTCATGAAACAACAGTTTCCATGTTATTTCAAATTTCATCAACTCTCTTGCCTCCTTAGGTCGCTCTTGGAAATGGCTATCAGGATCACTTCAGTGAGAAGACCCCTCTGGAACTGATTCACGAAACTCAAAATGTGCTGAAGAAATACAACTTTGAAATCCAAGGCAGGAATGTCTCTTTGCCCCTGTCATATACCTACCTGAATCCCAACAATGTGGAGAACAGTGTGGCCCTGTAAAATGAGTCGGTCGTATTTATTAGGCACCAAATGGAAACCTGTTTTAAAACATGTATCTTATGGTGTGCCCTAATCATTATGACCCAGGCACTTTACTCTATTGCGGTTCAGTCCACTTTTTCTTTTTAATAGCCACATGCAGCCAAGATGAGAAGTTAAATGTTTCTACTTCTGTGTTGTTGTGAATGCCACTAGCTGATTCCTTTTTATCTAAGTATTTAGTTGGGTTCTTCACCCTTGTATAACTGAATGTTTGTACCTCAAGTCCCTTCCTGTTATTGGCAAAAACCGAACCTTGCATGCAAAACAGGAATCTACTGTATTTGCTTCCTGGACTCAGTATGTGGCCTTCCATTTTCCAGCTAACCAGCAGTAGGTGTGGTGTATGGTTCCCATAGAGACAGGTGACCTTAAGGTGAACTTATTTCAGCTACCTTCCCCCCTCTAAAAAGGGAGCATTGAGAGTAAACTACCAAATGGACAACACCTACAGACATCACTTCCCATAGTGCCTTGCTGCTGAGAGAGAACTGCATGTGACGTTCCTGATTTATTAGCAGTGTAGCTTGAACCCACTCAATGGTGTGAGAGCCAAAAGGAAACTCCTGTCCATACAGCCAAGATACAATTAGAATCTCTAACTCTGCTTTGTAACTCTATTTGCTGGCTGATCAACAGCTTGTTAATTTTCATCCTTGTCTCTTTCAGTGTTCATTGTCCATGTTGCCCAAGCCGTTTTGTTAAACTGGTTAACCTTTACACACCGGTGCCTTATACTGTGTAGCACACAAGGATATAAAAGGTGAAGATGGTGAAACGTGTACATCTCCACCAGACTTTCAGTAGTCAGTCATTATTCTTCATGTTACACTATGATTCAGCTATTGAAATAACTTGTAATGTGAATGATTATCCTCCCATGAACAGGGTCATGGCTTTGGATATTGAATAGGGGACCATTTTTCAACAAGCCTTTACTAGGCGATACCTAATTCTCAACTTGGAAGGCACTAGTGTCTTCTACACTTCCATGGTTAAGACAGATGGGTGTCCACCCCACAGACGGTCCACCCTAAAGTGCTACATGTCATGAGCCTGACTCAGAAATCAAGAGTCGCTTTGAATGACACCCACCTGTCTTGATCAATGACAGGAGATCAGACCTCGAAAAGATGGCGGCAAATACACTGAACAAAAATGTTAATGCAAAATGTAAAGTGATGATCCTATGTTTCATAAAATGAAATAAAAGATCCCAGAAATGTTCCATTTGAACAAAATCTTTCTCACAAATTTGTTTTATCCCTCTTAGTGCTAATTTCTTCTTTACCAAGATAATCAATCCACCTGACAGGTTTGGTATATTAAGAAGCCTATTAAACCCCATGATTATTACACAGGTGCACCTTGTGCTGGGGACAAATGACCACTCTAAAATGTGCAGTTTTGTCACACAACACAATGCCACAGATGTCTCAAGTTTTGAGGGAGTGTGCAATCGGTACACTGACTGCAGGAATGACCACCAGAGCTGTTGCCAGAGAATTTAATGTTATTTTTTTACCATAAGCTGCCTCCAATGTTGTTTTAGAGAATTTGGCAGTACGTCCATCTGGCCTCACAACCGCAGACCATGTATAACCCCACCAGCCAAGGACCTCCACATCTTGCTTCTTCACATGCGGGACCAGACACCTGAACAGCTGATGAAACTGAGGAGTATTTCTGTCTGTAATGAAGCCCTACACCTATTTGAACTCAGACTGTAGAGAACAGTGTAGCAATCTAAAACGACTCGTTATATATTCAGTTTGACCTATTTTGATGCATTTTCTGGGTAACGCAAAGCCTTACATTGAAAGCAATCTATGCAGATAGAGCACAGACCTGAACTCATACCCTCATACCCTCATGAAAAGAATGTCATTTTCAACATAGAAATTCTTTCATATAAGTTCTAGGAATGGATACAAAGATTTTACACAAATTGACATGGAGATATTTTTGACACAAAGGATGCCTGGAACCAACTCAATGGCATTAAAATGTAAAATTATGACATGCCAACCCAATCAAGGCTCTTTGGTTTTAAACACAAAACTATACTTGTTATTGTTCAATTGTTTAATTTTTAAGCTAGAGCATCACTTGAAGGTTCTTGAATGCTTGTGTTAGCAGAAAGCACAAACATTTCAAAATGACCCATCTCCACACACTCACCTAGAGTACGTAGAGCATCTCTTTGAGATCTTGCCTATCAAAAGCAAGATCAGTGTTCAGTTTTTATCTTGAGGCCAGAGGGAACAAGACAAAAGAGAGGCATTGGGTAAACACCAACTCCGACTTTTCCTATAAGAAATGTTTATTTTCGTTGTCCTTTGTGTAGCTTTTTATAAAAGTTACGTGCCCTGATGAACACGACCCAGGCCTTGTAATGATTCTGGAGGCATACACTATTAAACATGCCACACCTTCAACCTAGACAATGTTTTACAGCTTCGCTAAACTGTCCCAGTTCTATCAGATAAATGGAAATCTCACTATGGGTTCAGGCAGAATGTTATTGCTGTATCATGAGTGTTAACTGTGTTAAACCAACACACACCGCCACATGGTGTCCCTCACAGGCAAAGAACTTGTTGATGTTATTATTACATTTGAATGTGTTAAAATCTGTTAATAAATACAGTGTCTTTCTTACAGATTAATTTCTGGTGCCATATAACTACGGACTACAGGGACTGCTGGTGAAAATGAGCTCTCCGACTAAATGATGTGACACTGAAATGTTGATGAACATTAAACAAGTGTCAGAATAATATGAGAGAACAATAGGTGTGACTCTTGTTTGCAATTTAAAGCGAATATTTTTTCTTCTTGTGATATTTGCCTGTGTAACAGTACTCTTCTACTGTAACTTCTGTTTAGGTCCCTTTTCAGCTGACTCCTTACTGAGCCATATGACTAGGTCCGTGCACGCTAAAACTGCAGGACAAGATATCTTTTGACTCAATAAACTGCCATTTTGCTACAACTGAATTCCACTCTGTCCAGCGTCCATGATTTGGTCTCGCTCTCCTGTATTTGAACACCAACAAAACTTGATAGCAGAGGATGGTTGTCTTCCTGAATTAGATCCACGATAGGTCGGTGTGAGAGGCGAGACAAATCATCCGGTTCGAATCAGACGGAAGAGTGACCTGTAGTACAGGAGACCTCCAACCATTCGACTTGCCTCAGGAAACTGATCAGAGATCTTACCCAAAAGGTAAGCAGAGCCTGTTAAATCAAAATCTGCATATTGTATCCTAGCCTACAACCAAATTTTGATCAGTAGTACTGAGTGTGAGTATGAGTCGTTGCTAAATTGCTACTAAACTGTTGAAGGCATAGTTCAAAGGATATCTTGTGCATAATAGAACCTTTTATGATTTGTTAATGTGTTGACTGAATGAATAATTGATGAACTGAAATCTGCATAGAAAACCATCCTATTTTGAATAGGTTGTGTAAGAAGTGACGTCAGGCAGAATTATTATAACCAGATTTGACGTTCCGCGATTTTGTGACTGGGGATGCGGTTGTGCCCAATTCAGAGAAAACATTTGTTGGGGAATAATTGCCATACTGTGAATACATAAATGGTGTAATATTGACGGCCGCTGAGCCAAATACTGTTCTTACCAGTCGCCGAGCTGTGAATTAACCCAGCCGCCGTGCTAAAATAGTGACTGTTTGCTTTTTCCCTCTTTCTGCTGTTGGTATTCCCCAGGAGATAGAATTATTCCGATAATTGTTATAGAACCGCTTGAATTTACTGATATATTGTTCCAAGAGGTGATTGCTGAATTATTTTTAGTAATTTGCTGAACAACTTTTGGTTTTCCAAAGTCTATCGGTATTTCCTAAAGAGATAGAATTACTCTGACAATTGTTATAGAACCGTCTGAATTCACTAATATATTGTTCCAAAAGGAAATCGCCGAATCATATCTAGAAAATAGCTAAATAAATCGCTGAACAAATTCAAATAAAATACCGGAGAAACACACACGTAACTGACACCACATTACTGATAAAATCTTTGTGTGCGAGGGTGGGGCGCAAGAGATAAGTCTGAGCCAGCACCAGGAATACATCCCTGGTCTCGATCAAGGACGGGCTAAGTATACAAAGATAGACATAAACACCACACAGTAAGGACTGACTAAAACCTAGATAACACATTATACACATTATCAGACGAATTAGATCAAATGTCTGCAGCCACCACGCCCAAACTCAAATTCAATGAATATTTAGATCAGAGTATGATTGATAGAGCGGGAGGGAAAGAACAGTATGGGAAAGTGAAGAAAGTGTGGAAAGGGATAAGGCTAAAATGGACACAAGCAGGTTATTTTAGCGGGGGACCCCCTACAGGGGGGAAACTCCAAGATATGCAGAAAGAGCTAGAGGACGCAGTAGAGAAAGCAAGAGCAAGTGAGACGGAGAGGAACAAGATACACATGTTCAAAAAAGAGGGCACAAGAGAGAGAGAAAGAGCAGAAATGGAACTAAGGATAGGGACATGGGCGATAGAGCTTCTTAGAGTACCAACCTTGGAAAATGACTGACCTGACCACACTTATGGAACAAATGCCCAGTCTGCATGGAGGGGCCTCAGCATGGCTACTCCAACTTCAGACTCTGACTTCGGGTCTGAATCTCTGCCTGGGAGATATGAAAGCACTACTAGCCAGAGCAACCGACCATGGCACAATGACCGCTCTCATGACAGCAGCCAACCTGGACGACGACGAGCCTACACTGCCACTGGACCACTTCAGGACCAGACTATGGGGGGAACTGCGCAGAGCATACCCTACAGAAAGAAACCATGCCACCCTGTCTTCATTTACCATCAATCCAGGTGAGCATCCAGCAGCATACCTGGACAGGGCAAAAACCACCTGGAGGTCGGTCCACAATGAACCATTTGATCATACGGACACCACTCTCAACATGTGGAAAGACATGGTGGTGAATGGCTGCCCGGGGAGATGTAAAAAACAAACTCAGAGGAACAGTGGGGCTGATTGCACTTCCTCTGACCCAATTCAATACGCATGTGCACCACCATGTGACCCAGCACAACAAGGAAAGAGGGGGTGCTGAGAGCCAGGTCCAGTCCCTTCAAGTTCAACTCTTGAAGCTCCAACTAAAAGAGGCACAGAAAGGTGAAAAACAAAAAAACAGATGATGGCAGAAGAAACCCAGGATCCTGAACATAAACCGGACATCTCTCAAATAGTGGCCCAGACTGTCTCTCAGATGATCCAACAGCAGGCCGCACCACTCCCTGTTCCAACAGGGACCCAACCAATGGTGGCACAATACCCTCCCCCACAGCAGTATGCCCCGCCACAACAGCAGCCACATTGGCATCAACGGGGCACCTATACCGGTCCACCCAGAGGGGTGTGCTACAACTGTGGAACTCCTGGCCATTATTCACGGGATTGTCAACAGCCACTCTCCACTCAGCAACGCCTATGGAGAGGTAGGGGACGTGGAAGAGGAAGTGGGGGAAACCCACCTCTGCAACACCATCAACCAGGACCCAGTTACCCGCAGCAGTCAGCACCTGCATACAACCACCCCGGACCTACTCACATGCAACAGCAGCAGGGAGGATACAACCAACCGCAGTTCCAGGGAATGGCTGGGGACACCATGCCCTGGCCATGAAGATGCCCACCACCTGCGGCAGGAGGGGGGAGCCGACATTTTCAACTACACACTGAACCAACTATGATGTGCGAAGTTGAGGGTGTTCCCCATCAGTTCCTGGTAGACACAGGATGCACCTATTCTGCTATCAAGTTCCCCCAAATACTGTCATCTGATTCCATATCGGTGGGACACACATCCCTGACTTGACATCCAGAACTGAACCACTGAGGGAAATAGTGCGTGGAGCAGGACCAAGGAACCTCCATGCACCCCTGACCTGGACGCCTGAAGCATCAACAGCTTTTGCACTCCTGAAAACAGATCTATCAGCGGCAGCAGCGCTGATTGCACCTGACTACAACAAGAAGTTCCATTTGGATGTTTCTGAAAATGAAGGATTCACCTCATCCGTTCTTTTCCAGAAACAAGAGGGGGAGAGAAAGGTATTGATGGAGGTAGGACAGACAACATGTTCCAGATACGTTGCTGCAGTAGCAAAAGCTATAAATAAAAAAAACAGCTCACCTCGTAATGTGTCATCCATTGGAGATCCACACCCATCATGGCGTCGCTGCGTATCTGATGCCCAATTAGCTGAAATCATCGGTTTGACGCAGGCCCTCATCAGAGGAAAAGGAAAGACTGTGAATATCTATACAGACTCAGCCTATGCCCATGGAGCAGTCCACACTGATGGACCCAGAACTTTTACGAGAAGCACATGGCCCCACACACGAAGGCAAACTAAAGACCCTTCAAAAGGTCTCGCACATCTGGTGGCACCCTCACATGAAAGAAATGACTGACTTATTTTGTGACGAATGCAATATATGTGGCAGCCACAACCCAAAGAAACCATATCAAACATCAATGGGCTCATACCCAGTACCTAATGCATGTTTTCAGGACATTAGTATAGACTACACCGACATGGGCCCCGACAATGTATCTAAAGGCAAACGGTATCTCCTAGTTATGGTAGATAGGTTCTCCAAATGGGTAGAAGCAATACCAACAGCAAAGGGGGATGCTAGGTCAGTCGTTAAGTGGCTACAAACCAAACTAATACCCAGGTATGGCAGCTAAAGACAAATCAGATCTGAAAATGGCTCACATTTCAGTAACAAACACCTAAGACAGGTGGAAGAAAGATTTGGCATAACACACAGATTTGGTTCTGTGTACCACCCCCCGGTCCCAAGGTCTGGTGGAACGCCAAACCAAACGCTGAAAGCTAAGATAGCTAAAGCATGTGCAGGTTCGAAGTTGACATGGGTTGAAGCACTGCCTCTGGCGTTGATGGCCATGAGAGCCTCACCAGGAGCAGGCACCCATCTCTCTCCTCATGAGATAATGACTGGAAGAGTCATGCCTGGTCCACCAAGGGAGGGAGGTCATATGCCCGCTCTTGATGTACAACAAATTGTAATGTCTGATTATGTGAAAAAACTGACGGTTCTCTCTGCAGCACTCTCTACCCAGGTTCGCAAGGTCCAGGAGGGGGAGCTGCCGGGAGAAACACCACCACTGAAGGTAAAGGTTGGTGACTGGGTGAGGGTTAAAGTCCACAAGAGAAAGTGGCTGGAACCCAGGAGGACTGGACCGTACGAAGTGAAGGAGGTTACTTCACACTCAGTCCAGGTCAAAGGTAAATCAGGCGCACCTTGCACATTGCACTCCAGCCCCAATTCCTTCTAGAACACTGACTGAAGTCAGAGCTGATTTGAACAGCCTAAATTTGATTCCAAATAAAGACACTCCTGACTCAGGTGATGGGGCATCAAACCCCTCTAACCCTGATAAAGGAACCTCGCCCAGTTAAAGGGATATTTCTCTCTCCCTGGGCAAGGCTAGGAATATCTGAACCACTGTTTGTGATATTCCTACTGATATTTGGAGTAACCCTAGGCACTCTCACATGGTTAATAGAACAACAAACACATACTAAAGCATCAACCCCTCTCACCCCAACCCCTATCCCTGATACCATTCCTAGCACCACTCCCTTCAATCTCACACGCACCAAACGTAGCACTACACCTACAGACCCACCATGCACACCAGACAAGGTTAGAAGCACCACCTTATGTATACCCACGAATGCAACCACCACCATTGCACTCCTCGCTTCGCTGCATACTTGAGGAGGCTTCTTGTTCTCGTTATATCCTCCTTCTCGTTTCTGCTATAGTTTTCACGTCTTAAAAGACGTGAAGAGGGGGACTCAAAAATGTGGTTCCTACCAAATTGTTTGGTTGCTTCATATTTTAGTTCTATTGTTCACGTCTAATAGATGTGAAGAGGGGGATTTGTCATATATACATATATTCAGACACATAGCTCATATATCAAGCACATATATTTAGGTGGCTTTAGTGCCCTCAGGCTGCTTTATGAGCCTGTTTGTGACCATAGGATTAAAGCTTGCACAACACACCCCATGAGCGCCAAACTAATCCGCCTGACTCAAGTCATTGCACGTACCCCTGCCAAAACAGGAACCAACACACACCCAGCCATAAACTGCCCCTCTCAGTTCCCCTTATCTCACGACCCCTGGACACACAGACATTTCATCGCACGAACACACACACCTCACTCCCCTAGCTACTGGTCGGGTGCCCAGAGCAGAGGACTCTGCTGTGCACCAATGGGGCTCCTGCTCTGGCTAGAGCAGGCCCCCTCCAACTTTTCAGGACCAGGCAGAAGACCAACACGACAAGACTCTACCTACATTATTCCATGTATAAAATCTAC
>NC_088413.1:23112510-23190702 GCF_034236695.1 Oncorhynchus nerka | reverse complement strand
CAGAACGTTCGTTCACCTACTCTCGTCTCACAAGACACGGAGGTTGGAAACAAAAATCGAAAATTTACCTCTTCAGACAAAGGACAGATTTATTTTGTCTGAAGAGACAGTAGCTACTTTGAAGAATCTGAAATTTGATTTGTTTAACACTTTTTTGGTTACTACATTGTTGTGGAAATTCTTTCACAGGGACACTCAAAATGAATATGAAATAAATCCTTGTTTGTCAGCGCGCTGGAGAGGTTGAACCATCTCAATGCACCATTGCACATGTCAATCAGGAGCTCTGCCTGTGCAGACCCAGCAGTTGTCTTACGTATATACTGCAATATACAGACAAGTTATATTTGCATGATTTAGCATAATTAATTCATCATTACCATTTAGTTTACTTCATGTGACAGACCAATACCTCCAGAGGCTTCTTTCTCTCTAAGCTGAGACCTTGAAACAGATATCTTTAGTTTGTTCTCAAAACACTGTCTGGGCAAATTGCAGCTGCTGAGGTGAGGATTTGTACAGTCAACCATTGCATGAACACAGAAATTGGTTTATAGAATAGCACATGAATAGAACAAAGAAATGAGTTTTATGAAAAGCACAAAATTGAAATCCCCTTTATAACATAATTCCATATGTTTTATTTTATAGTTTCGATGGCTTCACTACTATTCTACAATGTAGAAAATAGTCAAATAAAGAAAAGCCTTGAATGAGTAGGTGTGTCCAAACTTTTGACTGGTACTCTATCTTTAAATTAATTATAGTAATAATATACACATACTCAATTAATGAAACAAGCTATGATTGTGTTTTGCATTTCCTTTCACAGCTGAAGCAGGATCCTGGAGAAGACAACCCCATCTTCCTTCCTACTGACTCTGAGTATGACTGGCTCCTGGCCAAGATCTTTGTGAGGAGCGCTGACTTCTCTGCTGAACACGAGAGTTGAACTTTCACCTGCTGAGGACTCACCTGCTGGCTGAGGTGTTTGCCATGTCGACACTGCGTAACCTACCAATGGTGCATCCCATCTACAAGGTACATACCTACTGCTGTGCATGTTTTCAACTGTTATTGAACAATATCTGCTATTATATAATCAACTGAATGTGTATAACATGATAATTCAAGAGAAACTTAAAGAATTTGTAAAAATTATATATAAAATGGATGTATTTTTTATAATTGAAAATTGCAGTAGGTTGTAGGATACTACAATACATAGCATTTTAGGTGTGAATTTCATGTATGATCGTTCCATCTTTCTCCATAGCTCCTGATCTCTCACTTCCGCTACACTCTGCAGATCAACACTCTAGCTAGACAGGCCCTCATATCAGAGAATGGGCTGTTCACAGAGGTACTGCCTATTCCATTCTTATTGTGTTAGGTTCTATAATACGCTAATACTTATGGAATGTCACAATGCTAGCGGAAACTGATTGTATCAGTTAGCACAGGTGTCTCCTACAGGTCGATCGCGAGATACCAATAGCTCGCAGACCACATGGTTAGCTCGCCAAACAATTCATTAACAAATCTCACAAGTATTAGACACCATCTAATCAATGCAACATTATCTCACCCCTGGTTTGCCACTATTGGCTTAAAAAGCGAAACCTAAAACAATATCTGCCAATTCATTTCCAGCAATATTGCTCCAGTCTGTTTGTGTGATGCGTGCGTTTGTCTATCACTCTGTCCGTGTATAGCCAGTTGTGATAACCGTATTGTGGGTTAACAGAAATACTTTCCCATGAACCTTCTTAATTAAATGTTAAATACAAAGTAGGCTTAATTGGTAGAATTTTAGGACCACTTTAGGTATCCCACAAAATATGTACAAATTATTTCATAAAATATTGAATTTGGCCTTTACTGAAGCCCATAGAAACGCATTGATAAATCATAATGAATAAGATGTTTAACTGTCTGTGCTTTATCTAGGATATTTAAGAAGGCTCCGAAAATATACAGTACCAGTCAAAAACCATCAAGCGCTTATCATGTTTTAGGGAAGACCCAGATGCAGACAGTGTCGAAGTAACAAATGTTTATTACTAGAACAGGGGGCAGGCGAAACTACAGGTTAATGGCGGGCAGAGCTCAGTAATCCAGGGTGGTGTGACAAGGTACAGAACAGCAGCTCAACCGCCCCGTGGTGGGGACACCGTGCCTGTAGAGGTTTAAAAACTGTTTGGATGAAACAACACTCCGTAAATCTCAAATAAGGCCTTCTGAAGACTATACGATTATACAATCTTAACATTGGGGTACCTCTCACATTTGACGAATCAGTCAAGCCAAATCGTAATGAGCTGGTTATCTTTATGAGATGTACGCCTAGCAACACATACCTCAGTAGAGTGATTCTATCATCGGGCTGAACTCTGTCAGGTTTACATTGTTGGGACACATTTATGTGAACCTCTCAGCCATAAACATGTAATTAATAGCCTGTCATTTTTTGGCTTCAACCACGGAGCAGCCCTGGAATCAGTCCTTCACATGTTCTGTAATCGATAACCCTGTTTGATGTTTAAAACACTGATCACCGTTAGAAAACACTGAATTAGATGACGCATATAAAAACTCCTGACAGGCCTAAAGGAAATAGCACATTTTTTCAGGAAAGCATCCTAATATTGACAAAACAAAATACGCTAGACAAGGGTGGATCATTTTGTCAGTGAAATAGATTATGCCACAATTGCTGTGGAAAGGTTTTTATACTCAAATATTGATATAATGACTATCATGTTGAAGTAAACATGCAATATGTTGTGTTCCCACCACAGCGTGGAAAAGCATGAAGAGTTTATTAGACTACAGATTCAATCAATTATGATGAATTGCGCATTTTGGTTAAGTGCACGGTGATGAGTTTGATGCTAATTTTCAATAAATATCGAGGGTATTATTTGTATGCTGATGACATGATGATCGGTGCACGGCTGCCAATACTTATTTTCAAGTAAAAATGATCTTGCTCTTATCCATATCTCATCATGTATCCTACCCTCCCCACTTTATCAGCAAACTGTTATCTAGACTAGAGAGCATGCGCCAAGACGAGGTTTGCTACTTATCTCAACAGTTTTTGTGACAAAACCATAGAGTTGAAAATGTGATGGAAACACATTGAACTTCTGTTTTTACTCAGTACATGAAAACATGTACTGTTTATGTGTACTAGGTCATCAAGCCCAGCTTTGATTGAAATCAAGCCAGTTTCACAGAAACACTCCTATTAGTTAAAATGCACATATTTTTAGGTGAATATTTGAACATTCGCTTGAAAATCTTTCGACAAGTGGATGGAAACCTAGCTATAGACAGAGTTGCATTTTGGCTTGGCAGGAATCAATCATTCAGCATGAGATAAAGATGCTGTTAGATTCCACCAGACCAGACTGGCAAAATATGTCATGCAAAGCTTAATTACACTTGTGTGTTATTTGTTAAAATATGAAATGATGCCCGGCCCTTTATAAGAGATTGGTGTTAATGAATAACAAAAATTTGTGAGAAAGGACCAGACTTTAACACTTAACTAGCTGCTTTGAACGCAGCTCCCTGCCAATTCAACAAGCACCAGCAGCTAACCATTGCCAATCAGCCTCAACTACTGTTGGCAACACTAGCTGCCTTGAACAAAACTCTTCAAACAAGCTCCATCTGCTACTAACTGTTATTCAACCTCAACACCTGTTCTCACTCTCCTTAATCACCACTAACACCTTACTTAAATCTGACCTAACAGTCATTCATCCTCTCTGTTTTGCGTCGTATGCAAGGCACTGAACGTGATAAGCCTCGTTTTATCGTAGTTCTAATTAATTAAGTTCGCCTTATTTCGTTTACTATGGAGTTTGAGCTCACTGCCTCGGATTCGATGTGTTTTCAGACCAATTTCTAGACTGTCCATTATCAAGGACACACCATCTTTAACCAGATGGCTGCCGTCCATTGTTTCAGTGCCCTATCACTATTTCAGGCCTTAAAATAACTGCAATGCCATATCTGGCCTCTAGGTCTTTCTCCCCACCACCCTGCACGCCGGAGTTCAACATCCCCCTGCCTTCCATCTCTCTCTGTGTGTTCTCTGGCCCACCAGTTTCTCTCTATGGCCACCCGGCTCATTCTCCACCCAACTTCTTGATCTTCAATCAACCTGCAGTCTCTTCCCACTCTGCCAGAAGATACTACAAGGTGTAGGTGTTAATCGTGCCTCTCTCCTCACTTCCTCTCCCGCACAGGCCTTACCCCACATTATCAACCGCAACCTCTTCCAGGTGCCCTGAGCTCCACTGACCCTCACCACTCCAGGTTCTCTGTCCCGGAGTTTTGCTTGGCTTTCTCCCATTACAGAGACTCCATCTGCTCATCCCATCCTTCTCAAGACTTGGATGACTACCAATCACCACCGAAACGGTGGTGCAACCTTTACGACTTCCATTGCCGGTTCTCGGAAGCCTTTGCTTCAGGCTCCTTCAGTGTAGCCTCATGACATACTGGGGCGCCCTCGACGTGGCGCTCTACTGTTGCATATTTGCTGTCAAAGTATCCTTCGCCTACCACCTCTGTGGTTGCCCATCCCACCCTGCCACCATGCTCTCTTTCTGCTCAGTCGCCCTGAAGTGTCATCTGCCCTGCCTCTGCTCGCTGTTCCGCCCTACCTTCTTCCTCCTGCTAGATGATATTATGCGTTTGCCGTGTCTTGTGGGAGGAAGGACCAATGTGGTCGAACCTGTGTTCTTCTCCGGTTGCATAATCTGCAACAATTTCAATAACTACGGCTGCAGCACCGTCATGCAAGCTCGTACACATTCTGTAGTAGGACTCTAAAATCCTGCCCTCAATCCCATTCCTTCTACTGATAAATGACTGTTAGCCAACCTCACCAGCCCATCAACTTCACCGCCATGGCTGCGGCCTTGACTTTCCCCTGACCCATCCTTTATCCAATATTTATTTTCTTGATGGCCTGAAATATTTTCTGGTCTCCTCACTTCTGCTCCAACCTCTGTTCTGCACTTGACAAGCCAGTTTCCTCCTCTTGGTCAAGGAGGTGAAGCAGGGGTTTATGATTGCCCCTTTTCTTCCCGCTATTCTCCACCTACCGCATCAGTCCCCTCGGAATTGCCACCCAAAAGTATTCAGGCAAGAAGCGTATCATCGATCGTTCGATGATTGCTTTCTTTCCTGCAGCCCCTCTGCCCCTCTCGAGTTGTACCTAATTGTCATAGCTGCTTCTCTATGGAGGAACGAATGGTCGAAGGGCCATACTCATCCATTCTGACAACCTTCGGTATGGCCCTTCGACCATTCGTTCCTCCAGAGAGAAGTACACCTCATTAACAAGGGCCGTTCTGACTACCTCCCTATCATGAGTTTCTTAAGACATCTAACCTAGTCATCCGTCACCCATTAGTTCCTTCTCAGAGCTGCACATGTACCCGGTCAATGTAACTCCTTCGCTGATTCTCTGTCCCGCCTCCAATTTCAGAGATGCAGGTGCTTTTCCCGTATGGAGAACCCTACCAACCCTAATCCTCTTTAAACCATGATGACTTTCCGTGAACCTTCTCCTAATCTCCCAGCCACTCCATCCTATCTGCCATTGCACCAAGGACACTGTCCTCTTACTGGACAGCCTGGAGATGTTTCCATACCATCTATTACCTGCCATTGTCACCCCTCTCCATGCAGACATCCTCCATCTGGACATACCTGGTCGGAATCCGGCCACTTTCTCAAGTTGCTTACTGGGTCTTCGTGTTCCTGTCACCCGCAAGTCTACCTTCTCAAGGGCCTCAACGCACAAGTCCACCAGCCCATCACCTTAGACATCCTTTCTGCCTGCATCCAAACACTGTGGTCTGGTTACATCTCCATCAGTTTCTTCACACTAGAATCAAGGTTTCTTTTGGGATTCCTGCAATGTTCAGAGTTTATATCATCTGTTATCTACAACCCTTGTCATCCCGGCGTGTCAGATGTAACCATCCTCAACAAAGACTTCACCATCAAACACATCAAACACAGAAAAACCAATCAGTTTGGAACCACAGTCTACCTGTTCTGGTTGCCGTCTACCATCGAACCACCCTTCTGCTTCCTGCAGCTCAATCTCAAAATGCCTCTCCATCCGATACACTATTCATCACAGATTCTGGTTCCATTCCCATCTGAGACTAATACTATCCCTTTCCGGCTATCCTGCTGACCCATTCTCGGACAATCCTTCCGCATTGGAGCCTTTTCCATGGCATCTAAGACAACACCGTACAACTCCTTGGCCTCTGGTTCTCTCAAGCCTATCATTCCTACGTCTCTTCTGACATCAACATCAGGACAGCCCACAACTTTTCTCATCTCTCAGAACCTGCATTAAATCTGGCACAGTCCTCCAGTCTATGCCTCATTTCATGGACACCATCTACCTCACGCACCATATCGTACCCAACCAGCCAAAAGAGGAATGGCTCCCCAGCTGAGCTTGGTTCCTCCATATTTCCTTCCTTGAAGGGAATTACCACCGTTGCTCATTGGGTCTGTTGGCTCACTCATGGGCATCTTGTACTACCTCAGCTATATCGCCAACCATTCAGCACCTGCAGTCCAGAACAGCTCACTTCCCCTCCAGGGTCCGACTCACTTGGAGTTCTCTTATTAGGCTTCTGTGGTGAAGGCAATTCCTATCCACCATGGCCTGACTGATGTCTATCTGAGACTCTAAGCCAAACCTATGGTCAATCTCTCCAGATACTTCATCTGCAGCCTTTAGCTTCCTCTGGTCCATTCTCATTTCCCTCCTTAATCCTCAATAATTTCCTCAAATATTCTAAACCCATTTTCATGTCTGGTCCTTAAACTTGTGAAATGGAAGTTTTACGGTAGTCATTAGTATCTTAATGGCCGACACTAGATTAGTACTTTTTCGAACATATAAAACAATTATCAGGATGCTGTAGAGTGCCCGGAAGCCCGTAAAAATCGAAATTCAGGAAAGTGGGCCATGATGTAATGTTTGCCTCTGAGTTTACTTTATCTGCGATTTTATAAATGCTCATCGCGAGTCCCCAGACACACTACAGTTTTTGCTCTGTCTGCCCTAAACTAGACCTTCAAAACAAGGTTAACTATCCCTTTAACCCATCTTGAAGAATGCCAGTATAGGAGGTAAAGGGATGATGGAGTTCCTGAAGAATGCGATGGCCTCATTGACCTACAGCTCCCTCTGTATGCCGGAGGACATCACAGCACGTGGTCTGGAGTCAATCCCCAACTTCTTCTACAGGGAAGATGGACTCAGGCTGTGGGACATCGTCCACAGGTAATGTAATGTGGCAACCCTTCCTTAATGGGATTAATTGATGCATGAACAATACAATAATTCACTATGGTTATTGAATTATAATTCTTCTTCCGGGTTTCTCTGCGTTGCTCATTGCATAAAGAGTAAAAAATAGAATAAAGGTACAAATCAATAGATAGTAAATGACATCCCTAGAGCAGTAAAATAATATACATAAATAAATACAGGAAGAAGAAAGAACAGAAGCCACTTGAACCTAGTGTGGCACAAAGAAGATATGGGAGACAAGCCTACAGTATACACAATCTATTTGCACACGCCATTAACCACATAGAAGCCTAATATTTTTACAATTTAATTATAGGTAGCCCTTCTAGTCCAAACTTTTTTTGTAATATTCCGCAAATGGAAATACACAATGGACAATTTCTCCTCATCACTCAGCCACATAATACCAGGGTATATATATGGTGTGCTTTCTGGAATAAGAACAAGCGTATATCATGGTAGAAAGGGTAATAGAGGATAAGAAGTTTTATTCTCTAGTTCTTCGAGGTCACAATAGTTACATAGTGTTTCCTCTTCCATTTCACCACAATACCAACTTGTTTAAATACGCAGAGTCAATATCCCTGATCTTACCAGTACACATAGTGATCTCTTGCTTTTAGGTAGGGCATACATAATTTCACTCACACACAAATGCACCTTTAATCAAACAAGGTTCTCAATTTGGGTTTATAATTCATCTTCTCCACCCATTTTTTCCATATTGCATCAGCAGTTGTTTTTTAATCATCTGTCTCCCTTAATTTGGTTTTCGTATAGATGTTCAGTCAGACTGTTGAAAAAGGTTGTCCATTTCAGTTGCCCAGGCTCCCCCTATGGATAGATCCCACTGAAAAACGTTACTAGCTATTCTGGCGGTTGGCATATCCAACAGTCTATTCCAAAGTCTCACCAAAGCCTTCCATCTCACCTCACAGGGTTTCAGCCCATGTCCCCAGTTATTGTCATACAGGCCTTCCATCTCACCTCACAGGGTTTCCAGCCCATGTCCCCAGTTATTGTCATACAGGCCTTCCATCTCACCTCACAGGGTTTCCAGCCCATGTCCCCAGTTATTGTCATACAGGCCTTCCATCTCACCTCACAGGGTTTCCAGCCCATGTCCCCAGTTATTGCAAGTATAGGTGCAAACTTGTGGACACCTAAAAAGTGACGTTCTGCTCTGTTATGGACATGTTTGTTTTAAAAATACCTCTTAGCACCTCACACTCCTGCTGAAAAGTCCAGAACAGGACACATGCATATCTGATACAGTTTGGAATACGTAGCATAGCCAATATCTATGAGTTTATGTTGTTCCTATAACTCCAAGAGCTCTACTTGCTGAGTCGGCCAGGGCTGATGTTCCGTATAGAAAGGTCATATGTTCATCAATAAAAAAAAGACCCAAATATTTACAATTGCTAGTAGACTCAAGAATGTCTTCACCAAAACAAAACTGAAAAACACTTATCTTAGTACCTGGTTTTCTAAAATGCATCTTTGCTCTTTTGCTATGTTGTCATTGTGTTTTGGCTAATGCCTGATATTTTGAATAGGTTTGTTCAGAAAATGATTGGTCACTACTACACCTGTGACTCAGACGTCCAGAAGGACTGTGAACTGCAGAACTGGATCAAGGAGATCTTCTTCCATGGGTTCCTGGCAGAAACCAGCACAGGTTACACTTTTCTCATTTAAAGACACAATCTGCATCACAAATGGCAACAGCTCTCTGGTCAAAAGTAGTACACTATATAGGGAAAAGGGTGCAATTTGACAGACTACACTTAAATTATTTCTGATAATAAACGTGTCCATTCCCTTATGTTTCTCATTCCCAAACTATATTCTGGATAATTTGTTCATTCGGTGTCTGATCATTGTGGCATACTGTCTCCTCTGTGCAGGAATCCCTCAGTCTTTCAGTTCAGTGACAGAGCTGATCAAGTTTCTCACCATGGTGATCTTCACAGTGTCTGTCCAACATGCTGCAGTCAACAATGGACAGGTGATGAAACCAATTGTGTGATTTTAGTTTGTTTCTGTTGAATTATATTGGAAAAGCCGTGGTTTGATCTGTTTCGCCATTGTCATTCCAGTTTGATTTTGGGGGCTGGATGCCCAACTTCCCCATCAGTCTGCAACTACCACCTCCCACCACTAAGGGGCAGTGTACTGAGAGCACCATGCTGAAGACCTTCCCTGACATCAACACCACCGTTAATGGCATGGCAGCGGTGTACCTTCTGAGCAGGCAGTCCACTGACTATGTGAGTAGACGAGAAACTGCTTTTAAAAATGTATATATGACGTTAAAGCATTTCATGACACTCTCAAATAATTTCCTCAGTAGTCATAATTAATATCAGTGGTTCATGAATTTCAAATTCCATCAACTCTCTTGCCTCCTTAGGTCGCTCTTGGAAATGGCTATCAGGATCACTTCAGTGAGAAGACCCCTCTGGAACTGATTCACAAAACTCAAAATGTGCTGAAGAAATACAACTTTGAAATCCAAGGCAGGAATGTCTCTTTGCCCCTGTCATATACCTACCTGAATCCCAACAATGTGGAGAACAGTGTGGCCCTGTAAAATGAGTCGGTCGTATTTATTAGGCACCAAATGGAAACCTGTTTTAAAACATGTATCTTATGGTGTGCCCTAATCATTATGACCCAGGCACTTTACTCTATTGCGGTTCAGTCCACTTTTTCTTTTTAATAGCCACATGCAGCCAAGATGAGAAGTTAAATGTTTCTACTTCTGTGTTGTTGTGAATGCCACTAGCTGATTCCTTTTTATCTAAGTATTTAGTTGGGTTCTTCACCCTTGTATAACTGAATGTTTGTACCTCAGGTCCCTTCCTGTTATTGGCAAAAACCGAACCTTGCATGCAAAACAGGAATCTACTGTATTTGCTTCCTGGACTCAGTATGTGGCCTTCCATTTTCCAGCTAACCAGCAGTAGGTGTGGTGTATGGTTCCCATAGAGACAGGTGACCTTAAGGTGAACTTATTTCAGCTACCTGCCTCCCTCTAAAAGGGGAGTGTTGAGAGTAAACTACCAAATGGACAACACCTACAGACATCACTTCCCATAGTGCCTTGCTGCTGAGAAAGAACTGCATGTGACGTTCCTGATTTATTAGCAGTGTAGCTTGAACCCACTCAATTGTGTGAGAGCCAAAAAGGAAACTCCTGTCCATACAGCCAAGATACAATTAGAATCTCTAACTCTGCTTTGTAACTCTATTTGCTGGCTGATCAACAGCTTGTTAATTTTCATCCTTGTCTCTTTCAGTGTTCATTGTCCATGTTGCCCAAGC
Organism: Oncorhynchus nerka; assembly: GCF_034236695.1. Lineage (NCBI taxonomy): Eukaryota > Metazoa > Chordata > Actinopteri > Salmoniformes > Salmonidae > Oncorhynchus > Oncorhynchus nerka. Next base: position 23,180,000 of record NC_088413.1, on the reverse strand, counting down.
CGTTTTGTTAAACTGGTTAACCTTTACACACCGGTGCCTTATACTGTGTAGCACACAAGGATATAAAAGGTGAAGATGGTGAAACGTGTACATCTCCACCAGACTTTCAGTAGTCAGTCATTATTCTTCATGTTACACTATGATTCAGCTATTGAAATAACTTGTAATGTGAATGATTATCCTCCCATGAACAGGGTCATGGCTTTGGATATTGAATAGGGGACCATTTTTCAACAAGCCTTTACTAGGCGATACCTAATTCTCAACTTGAAGGCACTAGTGTCTTCTACACTTCCATGGTTAAGACAGATGGGTGTCCACCCCACAGACGGTCCACCCTAAAGTGCTGCATGTCATGAGCCTGACTCAGAAATCAAGAGTCGCTTTGAATGACACCCACCTGTCTCGATCAATGACAGGAGATCAGACCTCGAAAAGATGGAGGCAAATACACTGAACAAAAATGTTAATGCAAAATGTAAAGTGATGATCCTATGTTTCATAAAATGAAATAAAAGATCCCAGAAATGTTCCATTTGAACAAAATCTTTCTCACAAATTTGTTTTATCCCTCTTAGTGCTAATTTCTTCTTTACCAAGATAATCAATCCACCTGACAGGTTTGGTATATTAAGAAGCCTATTAAACCCCATGATTATTACACAGGTGCACCTTGTGCTGGGGACAAATGACCACTCTAAAATGTGCAGTTTTGTCACACAACACAATGCCACAGATGTCTCAAGTTTTGAGGGAGTGTGCAATCGGTACACTGACTGCAGGAATGACCACCAGAGCTGTTGCCAGAGAATTTAATGTTATTTTTTTACCATAAGCTGCCTCCAATGTTGTTTTAGAGAATTTGGCAGTACGTCCATCTGGCCTCACAAACGCAGACCATGTATAACCTTGCCAGCGAAGGACCTCCACATCTTGCTTCTTCACATGCGGGACCAGACACCTGAACATCTGAGACCAGACACCTGAACAGCTGCTGAAACTGAGGAGTATTTCTGTCTGTAATGAAGCCCTACACCTATTTGAACTCAGACTGTAGAGAACAGTGTAGCAATCTAAAACGACTCGTTATATATTCAGTTTGACCTATTTTGATGCATTTTCTGGGTAACGCAAAGCCTTACATTGAAAGCAATCTATGCAGATAGAGCACAGACCTGAACTCATACCCTCATACCCTCATGAAAAGAATGTCATTTTCAACATAGAAATTCTTTCATATAAGTTCTAGGAATGGATACAAAGATTTTACACAAATTGACATGGAGATATTTTTGACACAAAGGATGCCTGGAACCAACTCAATGGCATTAAAATGTAAAATTATGACATGCCAACCCAATCAAGGCTCTTTGGTTTTAAACACAAAACTATACTTGTTATTGTTCAATTGTTTAATTTTTAAGCTAGAGCATCACTTGAAGGTTCTTGAATGCTTGTGTTAGCAGAAAGCACAAACATTTCAAAATGACCCATCTCCACACACTCACCTAGAGTACGTAGAGCATCTCTTTGAGATCTTGCCTATCAAAAGCAAGATCAGTGTTCAGTTTTTATCTTGAGGCCAGAGGGAACAAGACAAAAGAGAGGCATTGGGTAAACACCAACTCCGACTTTTCCTATAAGAAATGTTTATTTTCGTTGTCCTTTGTGTAGCTTTTTATAAAAGTTACGTGCCCTGATGAACACGACCCAGGCCTTGTAATGATTCTGGAGGCATACACTATTAAACATGCCACACCTTCAACCTAGACAATGTTTTACAGCTTCGCTAAACTGTCCCAGTTCTATCAGATAAATGGAAATCTCACTATGGGTTCAGGCAGAATGTTATTGCTGTATCATGAGTGTTAACTGTGTTAAACCAACACACACCGCCACATGGTGTCCCTCACAGGCAAAGAACTTGTTGATGTTATTATTACATTTGAATGTGTTAAAATCTGTTAATAAATACAGTGTCTTTCTTACAGATTAATTTCTGGTGCCATATAACTACGGACTACAGGGACTGCTGGTGAAAATGAGCTCTCCGACTAAATGATGTGACACTGAAATGTTGATGAACATTAAACAAGTGTCAGAATAATATGAGAGAACAATAGGTGTGACTCTTGTTTGCAATTTAAAGCGAATATTTTTTTCTTCTTGTGATATTTGCCTGTGTAACAGTACTCTTCTACTGTAACTTCTGTTTAGGTCCCTTTTCAGCTGACTCCTTACTGAGCCATATGACTAGGTCCGTGCACGCTAAAACTGCAGGACAAGATATCTTTTGACTCAATAAACTGCCATTTTGCTACAACTGAAATCCACTCTGTCCAGCGTCCATGATTTGGTCTCGCTCTCCTGTATTTGAACACCAACAAATAACATTTACAAACAATTTGATATAAATTGTACATTTAAATCATCACTTGAGAGTATAAAAATCACTTTTGATGTACAGTGCTTGGCAACCAACAACTTACCGCTGGTTTGGTGCTTGTTCACTGGGACGATTCTAACTGGAACATCCCCCCTCGTAAGCAAGCTACGCAAACCAGCCAATAAGATGCCATGTTGAGTAGGTGAAGGCAAGACAAACTCAAACCAAAAACCCATTGGCTTAACAATAAAGTGGCAAGGGGAATCACCAATATAACCCTGTTACACCTGCACCTCATCTCATTTAGGTTGAAGCGCTGTCTACCTCCCTCATGTATGAAATAAAAAAATACATGCATAAAACGATTAGGAAATTATGAATTTATAGCACTCATTTATGTTTATTTTGTTATTTTTTTTAAGTCACCTTAATCATACCGACCCAAGCCAAACTGTTTCAGGAATGTAACCAGGCTATCTCAGTACAACCTGGCTTGGCCTGGCTCGGTTTGGCCCAGTACACAGCAAATGAGATTAGAATTTGAACACCCACAGTGTTAAAAATAATACTTTCTTAGAAATTCTATTTGACCCACCGAAATGGTGTTCAACTAACAGTTCTCAATATGTTGATGAACTAGCACCCTCAGAGTATTGGCTCCCTAACACCATGGGTGTTTCAAATTCTGACTTAAATGAGCGCTTTATTAGAGCTGATGCTGTTACACTTACCCAGTGTTAGGGAATTACACATGTAGTGTTACAGTATTTTGGGGTGGTGTTGTTTTAACACCGTAGGGTGTATTTCCCAGGGTGCTTTTCAGCTTTAATATTGCAGATAGATTGTTGCTTCCACCAATGTAATTGTCTGCATCATTTCCAACCCCCCAGGGTGAATATATACACATAGAAACTCAGCAAATAAATAAACGTGCTCTCACTGTCAACTGCAAACTTAACATGTATAAATATTTGTATGAACATAACAAGATTCAACAACTGAGACATAAACATGTCCACAGACATGTAACTAACGTTTCCCTGAACAAAGGGGGGGTTCAAAATCAAAAGCAACAGTCAGTATCTGGTGTGGCCACCAGCTGCATTAAGTACTGCAGTGCATCTCCTCCTCATGGACTGCACCAAATTTGCCAGTTCTTGCTGTGAGATGTTTCCCCACTCTTCCACCAAGGCAACTGCAAATTCCCGGACATTTCTGGGGGGAATGGCCCTAGCCCTCACCCTCCGATCCAAGAGGTCCCGGACGTGCTCAATGGGATTGAGATCCGGGCTCTTCGCTGGCCATGGCAGAACACAAACATTGCTGTCTTGCAGTTAATTACGCACAGAACGAGCAGTATGGCTGGTGGCATTGTCATGCTAGAGGGTCATGTCAGGATGAGCCTGCAGGAAAGGTACCACATGAGGGAGGAGGATGTCTTTCCTGTAAAGCACAGCGTTGAGATTGCCTGCAATGACAACAAGCTCAGTCCGATGATGCTGTGACACACCGCCCCAGACCATGACAGACCCTCCACCTCCAAATCGATCCCGCTCCAAAGTACAGGCCTCGGTGTAACGCTCATTCCTTTGACGAAAACGCGAATCCGACCATCACCCCTGATGAGACAAAACCGTGACTCGTCAGTGAAGAGCACTTTTTGCCAGTCCTGTCTGGTCCAGCGACGGTGGGTTTGTGCCCGTAGGCAACGTTGTTGCTGGTGATGTCTGGTGAGGACCTGCCTTACAACTGGCCTAAAAGCCCTCAGTTCAGCCACTCTCAGCCTATTGCGGACAGTCTGAGCACTGATGGAGGGATTGTGTGTTCCTGATGTAACTAGGGCAGTTGTTGTTGCCATCCTGTACCTGTCCCGCAGGTGTGATGTTCGGATGTATCGATCCTGTGCAGGTGTAGTTACGTGGTCTGCCACTGCGAGGACGATCAACTGTCCGTCCTGTCTCCCTGTAGACTGTCTTAGGCGTCTCACAGTACGGACATTGCAAGTTATTGCCCTGGCCACATCTGCAGTCCTCATGCATCCTTGCAGCATGCCTAAGGCACGTTCACGCAGATGAGCAGGGACCCTGGGTATCTTTCTTTTGTTGTATTTCAGAGTCGGTAGAAAGGCCTCTTTATTGTCCTAAGTTTTACTAACTGTGACCTTAATTGCGTACGTGCCTCTGTAAGCTGTTAGTGTTTTAATGAACATGCACCTGTGGAACGATCGTTAATTGTTTATGGTTCATTGAACAAGTGTGGAAAACAGTGTTTAAACCCTTTACAATGAAGATCTTGATTTTTACTAATTATCTTTGGAAGACAGGGTCCTGAAAAAGGGACGTTTCTTTTTTTGAATCCAGCATTGTTTTGCAGGTCAATTCAAAGACCATGTGCCATGTAATATTATTTTGCAATTTATATGGTACAGCTGTCAATTTGTTGGTCCTTAAATGAAACTGGTATATATTTATCACAATTTTCTTTAACCAATTGTAGTCTTTAATGCAGGGCCAACAGACAAGTTCCTAACTTTTTCCCACTTCAACTTGCCTCTTCCATTTGTGATAACGATGCAATTAGTTGGTTGTAATTTTGGGTAGAGCAAACATTTCCACAATAGACAATAGACTGACAAGCTTCAGACGAAAGTTGTTTGTTCCTGGCCATTTGGAGCCTGTAATCGAACCCACAAATGCTTATGCTCCAGATACTCAACTGGTCCAAAGAATTTCTGTTTAATTTGATGTTATTTTATTGGACAAATGTGCTTTTCTTTCCAAAACAAGGACATTTATTAGTGACCCAAAACTTTTGAATGGTAGTGTATATCACTCTAACATTGACTAAACTCTTGTTTTATTATGGGGAAACTGTTCCTTTAAAATATATATATGTTTACACTATCGGTCAAAAGTCTTAGAACACCTAATTATTAAGGGGTTTTCTTTATTTTTACTATATTCTACATTGTAGAATAATAGTGACATCAAAACTATGAAATAACAAATAGCCACCCTTTGCCTTGATGACAGCTTTGCACACTCTTGTCTCTCAGCCAGCTTCATGAGGTAGTCACCTGGAATGCATTTCAATTAACAGGTGTGCCTTGTTTAAAGTTAATTTGTGGAATTCCATTCCTTCTTAATGAGTTTGAGCCAATCGGTTGTGTTGTGACAAGGCAGGAGGGAATACAGAAGATAGCCCTATTTGGTAAAAGACCAAGTCCATATTATGACAAGAACAGCTCAAATAAGCAAAGAGAAATGACAGTCCATTACTTTAAGACATAAAAGTCAATCAATCCGGAACATTTCAAGAACTTGTAAAGTTTCTTCAAGTGCAGTCGCAAAAACCATCAAGCGATATAATAAAACTGACTCTCATGAGGACCACCACAGGAAAGGAAGGCCCAGGGTTGCCTCTGCTGCAGAGGATAAGTTCATTAGAGATAACTGCACCTCAGATTGCAGCCCAAATAAATGCTTCACAGAGTTCAAGTAACAGACACATCTCAACATCAACTTTTCAGAGGAGACTGCGTGAATCAGGCCTTCATGGTCAAATTGCTGCAAATAAACCCCTACTAAAGGACACCAATAAGAAGAAGATACTTGATTGGGCCAAGAAAAACAAGCAATGGACATTAGCCTGGTGGAAATCTGTTCTTTTGTCTGATGAGTCCAAATTTGAGATTTTTGGTTCCAACCTCTGTGTCTTTGTGAGAGGCAGAATAGGTAAAGGTAAATTATGGTAAATGATTTCCGCATGTGTGGGACCCACCGTGAGGCATGGTGAAAGAGGTGTGATGGTGTGGGGGTGCTTTGCTGGTGACACTGTCAGTGATTTATTTAGAATTCAATGAACACTTAACCAGCATGGCTACCACAGCATTCTGCAGTGAAACGCCATCCAGTGTGTTTTGCCCTTAGTGGGAATATCATTTGTTTTTGAACAATACAATCACCCAACACACCTCCAAGCTGTGTAAGGGCTATTTTACCAAGAAGGAGAGTGATGGAGTGCTGCATCAGATGACCTGGCCTCCACAATCCCCCGACCTTAACCAAATTGAGATGGTTTTGGTTGAGTTGGGCCGCAGAGTGAAGGAAAAGCAGCCAACAAGGTCTCAGCATATGTGGGAACTCCTTCAAGACTGTTGGAAAAGCATTCCAGGTGAAGCTGGTTGAGAGAATTCCAAGAGTGTGCAAAGCTGTCATCAAGGCAAAAGGTGGCTATTTGAAGAATCTCAAATATAAAATAACACTTTTTTGGTTACTACATGATTCCATGGGTGTTATTGGTTACTGGGTGCAGAAAGAAATACTCAATTTCTAAAAAAAAATAAAAAAACAGCTCCAATTTACAGTTACTACTGGTCAGTGGCACTAATCAGTGTCATCAGTATCCTATATGCAATCTCCTACTTTTTGTTTTCTACATGATTCCATGTGTGTTTTTTCATAGTTTTTTCATAGTTTTGATGTATTCTACAATGTAGAAAATAGTAAAAATCTGAGCTGTTTTTTTTTTAGATGTAGAGTATTTCTTTCTGCAACTTGATGATGATGATGATAATACACATTTGAAGAAGAACTTGAAACGTATAAGATGCAATGAACATGATGAATATGATGGCCACTCATTACAAATATACTGCTATGACTACCTGCATTCCAGCAGTGCTGGGGAAGCTACTCTGAAATATAGTTAAACAAGCTACCGATTACTTGACACTTGAATAAATCCTATGACAGTTGAATGTCTCTGAGCTCTTCAGTAAGGTCATTCTACTGCCAATGTTTGTCTATGGAGATTGCATGGCTGTTTGCTCTATTTTATACACTTGTCAGCAAAGGGTGTGACTGAAATTGCCGAATCCACTAATTTGAAGGGGTTTAACTTGTAGTGAACTACATTTTCAGAGTAACATCAAAACTACCTGGTGATTAATAAGAGATTTTTGAACGTTCAAAAGAGACGCAGAACTTGTGTCTTTAGAGATAGACATTTTATCTACCAGGCCAGGTATATTCAACTCTTTTCTGTTCTTCGTGATAATTAATAGCACCCACCTTGTGTCCCAGGTCTAAACCAGTAACCAAAGGGGAACAATTAAAACATGCAGTGGAAGTGTGTATAACTGGCTTCGAGGTCCAGAATGGAGTTTGAGTGTACTAGACCAATAACTCCATGCTCTCATTTTCAAAGTGGTCCTGTCAACTTTGTTGTTGGAACAGAATATTTCATTCACATGACACATGAATTCCCATTTATTTTTTTTGTTGAGAAAAATGTATTGAGTCGTTCCAGTAGTTGGCTACACATCTACATTCCAAAAAAACACTCCAAAACACTCCAAACACTCCAAAGATTTGAATTTAGTTAAACTAGGTATGTATGATGTAAACATACCTGTGTTCAGGGTTGGGTAGTAACAGATGACATGATGACAGGGATTATATAATTAGTTACTACATTTATGTATTTCAATCTGCCCGGATTATTTAAAAAATGTAACCCGGGATTAGTTACATTCTTAAAAACAGCTGATTACTTGATCTAATAGCATGTAGGATTACCTGATCTAATATCAATAGGAACATTTGATAACACTTTCACACACCCTTAAGACTTCTCACATGCTCTCAACTCGGCAAGATTCTATTGTCCTGTTGATCGCTCATCAAGGGTGGATTGCTTCTTTACTATTCCATTTGATTGAATGAATAGATAAGGCTGCCAAACCATTTACACCGGGCCCGCTGGCCAATCAGACTGTTGTCTGGACTCAAATAGAGTTTTTACTTGCTGCTTTGTTGCATATTTAGAGTGCACTTTCACTCTCTCTGACAAGTGGGATAGAGCATGCTTAGTAATTGTTGAACATTTGAAACTGTGAATGGATGCAAAACACTGTTTTGAACACTGCTAACGTTGACAAAAAATAGGGTCCCAACCTTTCTGTATTATCTTAAGTGATATTAGTGCCCAAAACAATGTGTACAAATGAATTACTATGTTGAACAATTCTGAAACCCTATTTTGAATTGTAGTCCTATTGTCATGCATTTTGGGTGTGACAATCACTGGCTAAGGTTGCACATCAAAGTAACTTGCATCATGCATTCCTGCAAGGACATCCGATTTAGTTTATACAACTCATCTTTTCAATCATACCATTTTAGTAGTCAAGAAGCCTACACTTAGAATGGAGCACTTTGACTAGTTTAGATAGGATCATTAGATTACACATTTTTTCTGTTGCCTGACCTTGCAACAATATTGCCGTGATCAAATCATAGGCTTGTGCCACCAACTGAAAATGTTGCAATGGAGCCCTGTGTGTGCTCTCACAAAGAATATAAACACACGTGAATTGTAGGATCTATATGTTTTCACACAAGTCCCCAAATTGGAAATAATCATGTTACTAAATTAAATAATTAGTCTTCCTTATTCCACTGAACCAGAGAGGTATGTCAAGGAAGTTGTTCACTTTCCATAGTAAGGGGAAACCCCTGAACTATCCAGACAAGACGTTAAATCATATGAGTCATAAAGGAAATAAGAAGTATGTCAATGAAGTTGTTCACTTTCCATAGTAAGGGGAAACCCCTGAACTATCCAGACAAGAGTCATAAAGGAACTAAGACATTTCCTTAATCCCTAAACCCTGAACTATCCCAACAAAGTACATTTTACACTGAGTTTACAAAACATTAAGGACACCAGCTCGCTCCATGACAGACTGACCAGGTGAAAGCTGTGCACAGACCTTTGATGGGGCAGGTGCTCCAAATTAAGAAACACCAACAAAAACGTAATTCCATTCATATTGTTCTACTGCAGCCCCCCAATTTCAAAAATAATACAAATGTTTCTGCAAAAACTCACGCCATCACACATTGTAGGTTAAGCAAGATTGAACCACACACACACCATGAGGGGTTGAAAGCCAGGGTCAGCTATGGCACAGCGCAGGGCTTTGCTAAACGGCACAATAGCAGTAGCCTATTAGAATATTAACTCCTGCAGAATGAACTGTTTCTCGCAGCAAAATTATAGACCAAATGTTACATTTTGTCTCAGGAACAGGAGCGGAGAAATTATTCTTTGATTAATATCGCTAGCTGCAACATAATGTCACGCCCTGGTCTTAGTATTTTGTGTTTTCTTTATTATTTTGGTCAGGCCAGGGTGTGACATGGGTTATTTATGTGGTGTGTTTTGTCTAGTTTTTTTCTTTTTTTGTAGGTTATGGGATTGTGGTGTAGTATAGTTGTCTAAAAAAGTCTATGGTTGCCTGGAGTGGTTCTCAATCAGAGGCAGGTGTTTATCGTTGTCTCTGATTGGGAACCATATTTAGACAGCCATATTCTTTGAATGTTTCGTGGGTGATTGTTCCTGTCTCTGTGATTGTTTTGCACTAGATAGGGCTGTTTCGGGGTTTCACGTTACGTTTATTGTTTTTGTATTGTTCGTCATTATCTTTATTAAAGATGTATGAAGATAACCACACTGCATTTTGGTCCGATCCCTGCTACACCTCAGACGAAGAGGAGGAAATAAGCCGTAACACATAATAACATTTAACCTACCATTTTTATGTTTCTGCGTCCAGTATGAAGGAAGTTAGAGGTAGTTTCACGAGTTAATGCTAACTAGCATTAGTGCAATGACTGTAAGTCTACAGAAACCGTTAGCATGTTAGCTGTTCCTGTTCATCCAACTCTGAGGAAGTAGATAAATGTTTTCTTTAATTAATATAGAGGAAATTGCAGATTTTCTTTCTGTATAGAAGATTGTTTTGCGGGCCGTCTATGTGGTCATGTACGGGATCGAAAAACGGCTTCAGTGACAACCAAAACCAGACAGAAAGCATGCAAAATATATTGAACTGTATACAGTGCATTCGGAAAGTATTCAGATCCCTTGACTTTTTCTACATTTTGTCATGTTAAAGCCTTATTCTAAAATGGATTTTGAAAAATTCTCCCTCTCATCAATCTGTACACAATACCCGTAATGACAAAGTAAAAACAGTTTATTTGTATTTTTTGCAAATGTATTAAAAACAAAAATGATTACATTTACACAAGTATTCAGACCCTTCACTCAGTACTTTATTGAAGCACCTTTGGCAGTGATTACAGCCTCTCATCTTCTTGGGTTTGACGCTACAAACTTGGCACACCTGTATTTGGGGAGTTTCTCCCATTCTTCTCTGCAGATCCTCTCAAGCTCTGTCAGGTTGAATGGGGAGCGTTGCTGCACAGCTATTTTCAGGTCACTCCAGAGATGTTCGATCGGGTTCAAGTCCGGGCTCTGGCTGGGCCACTCAAGGACATTCAGAGACTTGTCCCGAAGCCACTCCTGTGTTGTCCTGTTGGAAGGTGAACCTTCGCCCCAGTCTGAGGTCCTGAGCACTCTGGAGCATGTTTTCATCAAGGATCTCTCTGTACTTTGCTCCGTTAATCTTTCCCTCGATCCTGACTAGTCTCCTTGTCCCTGCCGCTGAAAAATATCCCCACAGCATGATGCTGCCACCACCATGCTTCACCGTATGGATGGTGCTAGGTTACCTCCAGAGGTGACGTTTGGCATTCAGGCCAAAGAGTTCAATCTTGGTTTCATCCAAATCTATTCATTTAAAATGATTGATTACTTCTACTTGCCATTATCATTCACCTGATAAGACAAGATGCTACTTTTTTTGTTAACATAGGATGGGGGTCCCTGGGTTTCCGGTTTGCCTAGGTGGGGTCCCTGGGCAAATTTGTTTTGAACCACTGAACTAGATTGTTGATGATGCAATGATAATTCTATTGATTTGTGACATTCTGGTGAGCAAGGCTTTATTTAGTGTTCTAGATGAGCATCAGGTAATGACAGAAGAGAAGCTGAGTGTATCTAATCATAGACAAGTTTACTAACAGCCTACCTAATGTCAGAAATTATAAGCCAAAAAAATATTTCTGCAGTCTCTGGGCAATTTAGGAATATTCTGTTTATTCAGGGATACTCGTGAGTATCCAGAACCTCTATACCAGGTGGTGTCAGAGGAAGGCCCAAACAATTATCAAAGACCCCAACCACCAAAGTCATAGTGTGCTCTCTTTAACTGTACTGCAAGTGGTACCGATGCACCAAGTCTGGAACCTACAGGACCCTGAACATCTTCTACCCCTAAGCCATAAGACTGCAAAATAGTTCATCCAGATAGTTAAATAGTTAACCAAATAGCTTTCTGCATTGGCCCTTTTGCACTAACTCTTGACACGTCACACGCTGCTGCTACTGTTTATTATCTATTCTTATTTATCCCCAGGTATATGTACTGTACACATCTACCTCGATTACCTTGTACCCTGCACAGTGAGTCGGTACTGGGACCCCGTGTATATAGCCAAGTTATCATTACTCATTGTGTATTTATTCCTCATGTTATTATTTTTTCTCTGCATTGTTGGGAAGGGCTGCAAGTAAGAATTTCACTGTTTGTCTACACCTGTTGTTTACAAAGCATGTGACAAATACATTTAGCCTTAAATTTGATTTTAAAAAAGGCCTTAAACGTCATAAGGTGATAAGACCAATTTTAACCAGGATATGAGCTAACTTTGAATGTAGGATATGAGCTAACTTTGAATGTGTGTAAGCTGTAACGAACACAATGTCTGCTGAAAGACTAAACTATGACGAATCCTAAGTAAATTATTTTTTGTTTCCTCATTTCTTCTCTGTTAATGAATGATTGAACAAACAAGACGTCTATAAACCATATAAAAGAGCCGTGATGTCTGAGGTGCTGAGTACAGTGGATCTCTGATTTCTCACTGCTAATTCACTGCATCACATCGGGGTAAGAAAGCTGAAATCTTATATGAGCTAGATATATTTATAAAGTTCTTTATTTGTCATGTACTAGATTGATCCCATGTTCCTTTTTCTTTGGACTTTTCTGTTGAATGTTGAATATAGCGTACAATAAGTGTTGACTCATTTTCATACTTGTAGTTACTATTTGTGGCTCTGAGTGTCATCCATGTAGCTTCAGAATGATTATTTTTCTACTCTATATTTTTATCACTAAATGGTCTTTTGACTAATCAGATCAGCTTTTTTGCTAATAATTGGTTGAACGATAATAATAATTTGGCTGCCTGTGTAAATGCAGCCAATGGCCGTTCAATTCAAATCTGGACCTCGAAGCCAGTTCCACTGCTTTTTATTTTCATTCTTCCCCTCTAATCAGGAACTGATTTAGAACTGTGACACCAGGTGGGTGCAATCCATCATCAGATATAACAGAAAACCAGTAGCAGTCTGGCCCTTGTAGTGTAAGATTTGAATAACCCTGCTGTAATTGCCTCCCTAGGCAGACGGGTTGCCTTCCACATTAACAATGTTCCCGTGCTGTTGTTGTAGGTAAGGTAACAATCCCTTTGGATCATCCTGTGGCCTCATTCTGACACAATAGCTAAACAAAAGGGATTGGTCATCAGTATAAATGAAATATTGAATGTATCATATATTTATCATATTTCTGTCTTCTGAACTTGCTTTGTAGTAGAGACAAAAGTGTTATTTACAAAGCAGAGGTGTTCACTGGAGAAATGCTGCACGCCGGCACCACGAACAGTATCTATATACATCTCCGTGGCACAATGGATTCAAGCCATCGCATCTGCCTCCCCAAAAGTAGATTCATTGGGGGCCACCGAGGGGCTGTGAGTAACCCATTGCCACAACTTTCCTTCCTTTGACCATCTGTTCATTTGGGTGACAAAATCTAAATCCATTCACATCATTTTCATTCTTATGACTAGCATATACTAAGCTAACATGTGGAATTGTTTAAATCAAATCAAATCAAATGTATTTATATAGCCCTTCGTACATCAGCTGATATCTCAAAGTGCTGTACAGAAACCCAGCCTAAAACCCCAAACAGCAAGCAATGCAGGTGTAGAAGCACGAAGATGATCATACCCAGGATCATTTAGCTATTAGAATAGTAGGACCCCTTTTATACACCCAAAAATATTTGATGAAACGTTGAGTTTGGCCTTACTGCTCTTAGCCCATAGAAAACTTCATACATAGATGAACAGATTATGTAAAGGAAGTTTGCTCTGAAGTGTCTGTCCTATATCTGAGAGATATAAGAAATGTCAAGAAACTATTTATATATATGATTTTTACATTTAGTTAACCCCTTATTTTAGGCACTAAACTATCTTCATATATACTTCCTTTCATTTTTTGTAACTGGTTCCCCGCTACCTTTAATCTAGTCTTGTGAAGCTTGCAGGCTTCCTAGAGCAAAACACATGTTTGTGATAGTCTCATCTTTCCATAGAGGGGTCAGAATAGTTTCCAGGCCAAACTGTTCGGAAGCTACAGACATTTTTGTGAGAAGACAGATTTTTGGGGTGTCTCATGGTCTGACAAACACAGCTCAGGCTCTGTCACCTTTCACCCTAGATGCTGAACATCGGTGGATGCGATGGATTGAGACGCAGCCCATGCAAAATATGATCTCTATCTTAAACTGATGGATTTTGATGGGGATTTTTGTTTATGCTAATTCGATTTCTGCAGGGGTGCAGACATAGACACTAGGGGGGTTTAAACTGGTTGGAACAAGGGGAGAGAGTACATCCCAAAAACTGTCAGCCAAGTTCTCCAAAAAGTTGTATTAATCAACATTCAGGGCATGTTTTGAGCCCCCTGGGCATGTTTTGAGCCCCAATTAAATAAATTCTAGCTTTTTTGTATGTTATTTTGGCATTAGTACGTGTCACATAATACACTGCTCAAAAAAATAAAGGGAACACTAAAATAACACATCCTAGATCTGAATGAATGAAGTATTCTTATTAAATACTTTTTCTTTACATAGTTGAATGTGCTGACAACAAAATCACACAAAAATTATCAATGGAAATCAAATGTATCAACCCATGGAGGTCTGGATTTGGAGTCACACTCAAAATTAAAGTGGAAAACCACACTACAGGCTGATCCATCTTTGATGTAATGTCCTTAAAACAAGTCAAAATGAGGCTCAGTAGGGTGTGTGGCCTCCACGTGCCTGTATGACCTCCCTACAATGCTTGGCAATGCTCCTAATGAGGTGGCGGATGGTCTCCTGAGGGATCTCCTCCCAGACCTGGACTAAAGCATCTGCCAACTCCTGGACAGTCTGTGGTGCAACGTGGCATTGGTGGATGGAGCGAGACATGATGTCCCAGATGTGCTCAATTGGATTCAGGTCTGGGGAACGGGCGGGCCAGTCCATAGCATCAATGCCTTCCTCTTGCAGGAACTACTGACACACTCCAGCCACATGAGGTCTAGCATTGTCTTGCATTAGGAGGAACCCAGGGCCAACCGCACCAGCATATGGTCTCACAAGATGTCTGAGGATCTCATCTCGGTACCTAATGGCAGTCAGGCTACATCTGGCGAGCACATGGAAGGCTGTGCGGCACCCCAAAGAAATGCCACCCACACCATGACTGACCCACCGCCAAACCGGTCATGCTGGAGGATGTTGCAAGCAGCAGAACGTTCTCCACGGCGTCTCCAGACTCTGTCACGTCTGTCACATGTGCTCAGTGTGAACCTGCTTTCATCTGTGAAGAGCACAGGGCGCCAGTGGCGAATTTGCCAATCTTGGTGTTCTCTGGCAAATGCCAAACGTCCTGCACGGTGTTGGGCTGTAAGCACAACTCTCACCTGTGGACGTCAGGCCCTCATACCACCCTCATGGAGTCTGTTTCTGACCATTTGAGCAGACACATGCATATTTTTGGCCTGCTGGAGGGCAGGGCTCTGGCAGTGCTCCTCCTGCTCCTCCTTGCACAAAGGCGGAGGTAGCGGTCCTGCTGCTGGGTTGTTGCCCTCATACGGCCTCCTCCACGTCTCCTGATGTACTGGCCTGTCTCCTGGTAGCGCCTCCATGCTAGGTTTGCTGACAGACACAACAAACCTTCTTGCCACAGCTCGCATTGATGTGCCATCCTGGATGAGCTGCACTGCCTGAGCCACTTGTGTGTGTTGTAGACTCCGTCTCATGCTACCACTAGAGTGAAAGCACCGCCAGCATTCAAAAGTGACCAAAACATCAGCCAGGAAGCATAGGAACTGAGAAGTGGTCTGTGGTCACTACCTGCAGAACCACTCCTTTATTGGGGGTGTCTTGCTAATTGCCTATAATTTCCACCTGTTGTCTATTCCATTTGCACAACAGCATGTGACATTTATTGTCAATCAGTGTTGCTTCCTAAGTGGACAGTTTGATTTCACAGAAGTGTGATTGACTTGGAGTACATTGTGTTGTTTAAGTGTTCCCTTTATTTTTTGAGCAGTGTAGTTAGCAAAAACAATGCAAAATAAAATAAAAAATTATTGAGTTAATAAAGCCTCCATACTTAAATGTCCTATTTTTTTGCTTTCTTGACTAAGGCAGCTCCAAAATGCAGGTGTTTCAGCCTAGCTCAGTGCTTTCTGTGGTGGTGGTGGGGCAGCCAGCGGAAAATACAGAGCATAGGGGTTGGTAACGTTCTCTAGTTGCGCTGTGAGTGGCTCAGTGTTCTGTCATTCATGGGGACACACTAAATCTAAGGGTAGAGCTCAAAAATTCAAGCCTATTGAGTGCTGCCATAGAGTTACATTAGAAGTGCCTATCCAAGAAGGCTCAAAGTCTTTGGCCACAGATAAAATTACGTGAAATCACATTATCTACAGTAGCTGATCATGTCACCATCATACTTTCAAAATCTTAGCTAGCAGTCATGAATCAAGTCGACAATCTACTGCCAAATCATTTTTAATCCTTGTCATATGAAGAGAAATAATGAAGAGAAATTATCGACAAAACGCATCGGTGCTCATCGGCCATAAACATTACACATCAAGTTGGAAATCGCAAATTGAACAATGTGTGGTTTGGAAGGAATCAGTGGCTAACTGCAAGCATTACAAAGCAGTCGCTAGCCTGCTATTCGGTGGAGTTGGTGTGTGGTCCCAATTCTCGGTTTATGGTTTTCTTTTCCAAGCTTAAAATGATAAACATTCAACATTGGCAATGCTGTCAATCCAGCATGATTTCTGTCGTGCTCAAAACAACTTTCAACTCAGAACTGGGAAATCTGACTTCATTGAATTCAAGACAACTGGGAAAAAACTAGCTCCGACTGGAAAAATACATTTTGAATGGTAATCCAAGTCGGGAGCTCGGGCCTCTTTCTAGAGGTACGACCTTGTTTTTTTCCCCAAGTTCCCAGTTGTCTTGAAAGCACAGTAAATCCAGAGAATGCCAGACTTTTACAACGTTTGATGACAAAATTTGCCCACGAAGGACCGCCGCGCAACCTTCCTGTTCAAATGAGCACAGCACAACTAGAGTCCAAAAAAATTATTGTATGCTGCTCCATACATGATGTAATATGCCAGAGAGAGATGTATACTGTAGCTAAGAAAGTAATACTAAGTATATGTTGTGTAGTAAGCTGTTAGAAGCCCATGTGCCTCACCCTAATAATTTAGTCTCTTTTGCCCTCTTAATTTCACCTACTGTTCTGACTTGGTGGTGCACATTAGCTGCTAATCTGTTTCAGAGAAATGTATTCATCAAATATTGTAAAAACTTTCATTGTATGCTTATATGCACCCTTTATTTATCTTACTGTTCTGACTTGGTGTACAGGGAGAACACTGTAAGAACGGCCCATGTTCTGAATTCTGTCGCTGTACATTTCAAAAGTGCTGAACAAAATGTTATTGACTAGATCCATCCTAGCTCACTCATTGTCTTAATCGAAATGATCTGATTGCCTCTTATTTGCTTGTAGTCCCCTTATGCCATAGTTTGCACACCTCAATTGTCAGTAGGAACCACATTAATTTAAGCAAGTCAGCCATATCAGCTATGTTTTTTAAAGGCAGCAAATGATGCTGAATGAACTGATTCACTGCCAGACAAGGCTCCGTTGATAGCCAGGTGTAGCAGTGGCAAGGTGTGGGGATTTTGTTCCTGGGACAGCTTTATGTAGGCCCTAAAGGTTTGTGGGCACTGTTCGTCACCGTTACAGTGCAATGAATGTATTGTTTAGTGTTGTGTTGTGTAGTGGCATTGCTGGCATGCATCCCCCAAATTTTCTTTGGGTTTGCCCCAATGATTACCACAATCCATCTGTGTGTGGAAGTATATGTGGAATAGGACTGTCCCCCAAAACTGTTGATAGACCGAGAGTCGTCTGTTCCAATCAATTGTTTGGAATTTTAAAACGTGCTTTTCCATATACAGTGCCATCGGAAAGTATTCAGACCAGTTAGATTTTTCTGAAAACAGGTTTGGACATTTTTACAAATGTATAAAAGTTTAAAAAACACATTCCTTAATTACATAACTATTCAGACCCTTTTCTGTGATACTCAAAATTGAGCTCAAGTGCATCCTGTTTCCATTGATCAACCTTGAGATGTTTCTACAACTTGAATGGAGTCCACCTTTTGGTAAATTCAATTGATTGGACATGATTTGGAAAGGCACACACCTGTCTATGTAGGGTCCCACAGTTGACTGTGCATGTCAGTGCAAAAACCAAGCCATGAGGTCGAAGGAATTGTCCGTAGAGCTCCGAGGCAGGAATGTATTGAGGTGCAGATCTGGGAAGGGTACCAAAACATTTCTGCAGCATTGGAGGTCCCCAGGAACACAGTGGCCTCCATCATTCATAAATCAAATCACATCAAATTTTTGTTGTCACATGCGCCGAATACAACAGGTTTCTGCTGATCACTGCTTCTCGCCAAGAGCTGCCTGACCACATAGTTTAACTCCTAAGCAGCTGGACTCCAGGATTTACCACAGCTAAATCCGATCCAACCCACAAGATCTCCCCCAAGCCCCCTATACCCTCTGTTCCTGAACCACTATATGTGAGTCCTGACTTTTGGGATGTGACTGCACAAGCCAGATGCCCCGAACAGAACTCCTTTCCCAAACACAAAATTCCGATCCCCACCTTATCCCATCACTCCTCCACGATGGAATCACCATGCCTCCAACTTCAAGGGGAAACCCGCTCCTCCAGCACCTGCAGTCAACCACGTACCTCCACTAAGAGCACCTGCTCTTCAGCGCCCTATGGACAACCTCGCCCCTACACCAAGAGCACTCGTTCTCCAGCTCGTTTACCCGACCATGGGACAGAAAATGTTTGTTCCAACACTCACAACTCTGGGCCTCCCATCCTATTCTAACCGTCTCTCGCTGGCTTTGTATTCATGTTAGCTGATAAAATTGCTGTACAATATGATCTTGTTGACATCTGATACACATTCAAATGTCATAAAAAATCAACACTGCAAAGCTCTCCCTGTCCTCTGCCATGCCCTGATTTTATTACTGCGGATGATATCTGGAAATGTGCATTACTGAGACATGTTTAAGAAAGACTGTTCTGAACACTGATAACCTTTCTGGATATAACCTTTTTCTGAAAGACAGATCTTCCAGTGGTGGTGGAGTGGCAATCTTTACCAAAGATCACCTTCAGTGCTTGATTGTCTTACAATTGGTTTTGCTGGTTTTCAGCATTTTAATTTTTTTAATTTTACCTTTATTTAACCAGGCAAGTCAGTTAAAGAACACATTCTTATTTTCAATGACGACCTGGGAACAGTGGGTTAACTGCCTGTTCAGGGGCAGAACGACAGATTTGTACCTTGTCAGCTCGGGGGTTTGAACTCGCAACCTTCCGGTTACTAGTCCAATGCTCTAACCACTAGGCTAAGCTTTTAAATAGCTCTTTGTTGATTGTTGCTGGTTGTTATTGTCCACCATCAGCACCGGCCTGTAACCTACTTGCCCTAAGCTCTCTCATGATAGGTGACCTAAACGGGGACATGATTAAACCACCGGCCCAAGTCTTAAAACAATAGGACTCCTTAAATCTCTCTCAGATCATTACTAACCCCAAACACCCAGAAAAGGCTCCTCTCCTTGATGTTATCCTCACTAATAATCCTGAGGTCGAAGTCAATATTAAATGAATAATCCTTCATTACCAGCACACTGGAGAGGTTCCAACCAACTCAATGCACCAAGTACAATGGTCGATTAGGAGCTCTCTCTTCCCTTATATTCTGGATACAGACATGTTACATAGTTGATAGAGTTGGTTCTGGCATGTGTCTGGCACAGTCTCCTATCTTAACTGAAATAACTTATTCTGGGCATTCAGCCAGATGGTCCTAAGGACGGGGTCATGTCGCCCCACCTCATATCTTTACCAAGCACAGGCAGGAACCAAGGATGATTTATGACACTAAGACAAGATGAACATTTTTAAGGCTCTCTCTTTACATTATAAAAATGTCCATCGCAGTATCATACTGGTGTTTTCTGTAATAACCTTAGTGATCACTGTTTCACGGCTGCTCAGTTAAATGACTTGTCCGGATTTGCCATAGACGCTTGGAAGGCAGCCACAGTGCTTCCTTTATTTAAATTGGGAGCTCATGCTGATCCTAACTGTTATAAAAAGTGTTGGAAACACTTGTAGTATTCTCTCTGGTATGCAATCTGGTTTCCGCTCAGGTTATGAATGTGTCATTGATTACCATCTCTGAGGGTTTAGAGCTTGAGGTAGTCACCTCATACAAGTACTTGAGAGTATGTTTAGACAGTACACTGTCCTTCTCTCAGCACATATCCAAGCTGCAGGCTAAGGTTAAATCTAGACTCGGGTAATCTCTTCTTTCACCCCAGCTGCCAAACTAACCCTAATTCGATGACCATCCTACCCATGCTAGATTACGGAGACATCATTTATAGATTGTTAGGTAAGGGTGTTCTCAAGCCGCTAGATATTCTTTACCATTCGGCCATCAGACTTCCACCAATGCTCCTTATAGGACAAGTCACTGCACTCTAAACTCCTCTGTAAACTGGAAATCTCTGTATACCCGGCGCAAGGCCCACTGGTTGATGGTTATTTATAAAAGCCTCTTAGGCCTCACTCCCCTCTGAGATACCTACTGCAACCCTCATCCTCCACATACTACCCATTCCCTTATAATATAATCTGTAAAACTATGTTGAAGGTGTGGTCTGTACCTAGTGAACAAAGTATTAAACCCTCACTGTTCCAAATGCCAAATTAAAGCTACATTCTGGAATTGAACAAACCTCCAGACGAGCTTCAATGCCATACAACACCCCTTCTGTGGCCTCCAACTGCTCTTAAATGCTAGTAAAACTAAATGCATGCTCTTCAACCGTTTCGCTAACTGCCTTCCCGACTAGCATCACTACTCTGGACGGTTCTGACTTAGAATATGTGGACTACTATAAATACTTAGGTGTCTGGCTAGACTGTAAACTCTCCTTCCAGACTCATATTAAGCATCTCCAATCCAAAATGAAATCTAGAACCAGCTTTCTATTTCGCAACAAAGCATCCTTCACTCATGCTGCCAAACATACCCTTGTAAAACTGACTATCCTACCGATCCTTGACTTCAGCGACGTCATTTACAAAATAGCCTCCAACACTCTACTCAGAAAACTGGATGCAGTCTATCACAGTGCCATCCGTTTTTGTCACCAAAGCCCCATCTACTACCCACCACTGCAACCTGTATGCTCTCGTTGGCTGGTCCTCGCTACATATTCGTCGCCAAACCCATTGGCTCCAGGTTATCTATAAGTCTTTGCTAGGTAAAGCTCCCCCTCATCTCAGCTCACTGGTAACCATAGCAACACCCACCTGTAGCACGCGCTCCAGCAGGAATATTTCACTGGTCCTCCCCAAAGCCAACACCTCCTTTGGCCGCCTTTCCTTCCAGTTCTCTGCTGGAACGAATTGCAAAAAGCACTGAAGTTGGAGTCTTATATCTCCCTCACTAACTTTAAGCATCAGCTGTCAGAGCAGCTTACCGATCGCTGCAGCTGTACACAGCCCATCAGTAAATTGCCCATCCAGCCAACTACCTACCTCATCCCCATATTTGTTTTTGTTTTTCTGCTCTTTTGCACACCAGTATTTCTACTTGCACATCCTCATCTGCACATCTATCACTCCAGTGTTAATTGCTAAATTCTAATTACTTTGCCACTATGGCCTATTTATTGCCTTACCTCCTTACTTCATTTGCACACACTGTATACAGATTTTTCTATTGTGTTATTGACTGTACGTTTGTTTATCCCATGTATAACTCTGTGTTCGTTTTGTCGCACTGCTTTGCTTTATCTTGGCCAGGTCGCAGTTGTAAATGAGAAATTGTTCTCAACTAACCTACCTGGTTAAATAAATGTGAAATAAAAAATAAATACATTGAAAAACAACTAAACAAACAGGCTCAACTTAGTCAACGTTGAGAGAAAGTTGTTTGTTTGCTGGGATCAGTCTAACATGTCATCTATCTCTCTGTAGGTGATTGAGCTTGATGTGTTCTGTCCTTCCTCCCTGGGCCATCTGGAGTTTGTGGTGCTGGAATCAGAGCCGTACCTCCCATTCTGCTTCCTCAACGATGACTGGTTCTGCTCTAAAGTAGTGGTGACCACACCAGAGGGAGACACAGTCAACTTCCCCTGTTACCACTGGATCTCAGGCAATGAGCGGCTGATGTTCAGAGAGGCCACTGGTCAGTATGTTGGTATATAGATCATTGTCTAGGTTAAGTTCTGAGTAGACCTGCTGTGCCTATTACACATCAGCTCGCTGAATGTCATTTGTAGTTTATTATGAAATGTGTCAAACGGGCCATTTTTATGGACTAATGGTGGATATACTTTAAATGGTTTAAGATGTTGATCAATCCCCCTAAAACATGAAAATAATCACTCTTTATGGCATTTTGTTGATAAGGTAAACTGATATTCAATGAGACCTGGCCAGAGGCCATAGAAGAGAGAAAGAAGGAGCTGCAGAGTCGGCAAAAGGTGTACCGGTGAGAGGCTGGTTCTGAGATCTTGAAACTCAACTCCTAAGATGCAGAAACAATTCAAAACAACATCCAAATGCTTTTGAATCAGCACTTTTAGAGAGCAATGAACTTAAGTGGTACAAACACGAAAGTAACAAAATGTGCACCTACTGTCTTTTTAAACACACTGTTGGGACCAAAGTTATTATAGTAAACTAAAACTGAAACAAAAATTAATAATGAAAAAACTATTTCCTAAACTGAAATAAAATGATTAAGAAATCAGTTTGAAAAACTATACTGAAATTATTATCTTTGCCTCTAAAACAAACTAAAACAAAAACATCAAATTATGTTCAGTTGTAGTTTGTTTTTCTACTAAACTTTGGGCAAAAATCGAAATGGCTTTTAAAAGTTCTGAATCGGATGGGTAAATTCTGCCAGGAAAATGGCGACGTTTCAAATAGGCAGCTAGTGGACCACTTTTACTAGCTATTAGTAGCTGACACATGTGCAATGACTTAATTTGATGTTTTTTTCCCCTCTTTCTGTCAGGTAAAGGTACTTTATTCTTCTTACGGTAGTCAGTTTAATAATGTTGACATATTGCTTTACTCATCTCATGTATATATTGTATTCTCTTCTACTGTATTTTAGTCAATGCAACTCTGACATTGCTCGTCCTAATATTGATATATTTCTTAATTCCATTCTTTTTCTTTTAGATGTGTGTATTGTTGTGAATTGTTAGATACTACTCTACTGTTAGAGCTAGGAACACAAGCACATCTGCTAAATATGTGTATGTGTCCAATAAAATGTGGTTTTGACTACTAAGGTTAAATAAAAGCATTGGATTGCTGTTAACATGGACAAGTCACATTGAGATTGACTTCATAATTTAAATATAACCGAGACTATGACCTGACCAATCACCTTATTTAAAACTGCCCCCCAGTGGCAAGAAGTGAAATCCCCCAAAAACACTCAAACTATAGTCCAACAACACATAAATGTCTTCTAGCCTCCCACGCCTAGGCTACTTTCTGTCCCTTACACAAAAACTAAAACCAAAATAATATAAAATGAAATAGAAATGTTTTTAATCAAATGAAAACAGAATCTAAACTAGAAAATCAAGCCTGAAAATGAATTGAAACTAAACAGGTTATTATTATTTCTTTGTTTAAATATAAAAAATAAAAACAAAGAACTATAGTAGCCTTGTTTGGGACTGAGCCCTATGTACGTACAGTTTTATCCCAGCAATATCGAAGCTCTCTTGCACATGTTTTATGTGGAGTGACCCCTCTCGCTGTTGAGACTGGTCGATACACAAACACTCCCTTAAACATCTATGTACTTGTTTTGTTTTTACAATGGTTCCATTGAAACAGATGCTCATGTCTTGCTTCACTGTGGGTTACACAACAACATTCGAGAGGATGTGTTTCCTCAGCTGTCCAGTCAAAAATATTATTTTAACAGTCTAGATGAAAATAATAAATTACGACATCTTCAAGTAACAATTATGTAAAAGCGACTTATCCTCCAATGGAGACTTGTTTATAAGTGCCTATTTGTCCATGTACATTATGTACAGATGTTTATGCGTACAGATGTAATGTAGTATAGATCACACCTCTACTGTACCATGTTTGACTATGATTGTTTTTAGTGTCTCAACTCAATTTGAGTGGTCCACAATGTATTAAAAAACGGTAGTGTATAGTTGTAGCATTTGTGGAATGACACATCATTTTTTCTAAACTATAAACTCTAAACTCCAAAGAAACAAATAACTCTTAAACACAGATACATTCATGTGAAGTCACCTAAGCTACCATTTTGTATGTAATGGTGAATGACAGGCTGTGTATCCCGTCTTGATTTACCATGTCTGTTCCCTTCAGCTGGAGTATATATGCCGAGGGTCTACCCCAAATAATGGAATGTGACAGTGCTTCTGATCTCCCTGCTGAGGTCCGCTTCTCTTTCACCAAGGACTTGGAGTTCAAGTTCACAGTAGTCGAAGCGTAAGTTGGAGCACTGTTTTTCAAAATGGTTTTGCTTACTGTAAAACAGTCACATTTTGCTCTTTCCAGAGTACCCCTGAAGCATACCCCCTCGTGTGCATTTTACCTGTAGGCCTATGCTCTTGTGAGTCTTCGCAAGTACCACCTGAGTATAGGTCAAGTATCCACAGGGGAACATGGAAACCAGGTTGAGAACCATAAGAGGCAGCACCAGGAAATGAATTAGATATTTATTAATCTCTATTGGCATATCCCCAACACACCTTTAAAAATACTTCCTTTACGGTGAGATGAGATGTGATTGTCCTACACCAGTTCAGGTAATTGTGATATTATGAGATGTTGGGAATGTGGCCATCAGGTTTGTGGTGGAACGTGGATTATAGGAATGATGCCAGTAATAACACCCTCAGGCAAGGTTTTCCTAAATGAATTAAAAACTCCTAAATGAGTTTTTAGCCACTCAAATCATGCCTGAAATCGTATCAAATAACAAGCCCATTAACCATTTAGCAGACATTATAACCAAATAGCTGAACTTTTCACCAAATCAAATGCCGATTGACACATAATATTAAGGATATGTGGCCTGTGAATGAGTCGATCACCCTAGAGGGAGGATGTTGAAGAGTAGTGGACCTAGCACAGAGCCCTGGGGGACATCCTGGCATTGTTAGCACCATTCTATAATCAACTGCACCATCTTTGTCATGTTGAAGTCAAGTTCCTCCTCTATCCTGGCAGATTGTTGTCACTCAAACTAGAAACCCATTCCACCAACAAGAAACAATGGAAGAGCCTAGATGAACTCAGTCACGTTTTCAATGGACACAAGACTGACGTCTATGGTAAGTTGGTCTCAGTCTTTAAAAAAGGCAGCATTCAAATAGCTCACTGGAATCATTAGCATCTCATTATTATTTTGCACAAAGTTTCATTTTACACATGATCATTTTGTTTTTTTCTAGAATATGTCGAAAAGAACTGGAAGGAGGACACGTTTTTTGGGTACCAGCTTCTGAACGGCCTCAACCCCATGATGATCCATCGCTGCTCCAAGCTTCCAGAGAACTTCCCCGTCACAGAAGACATGGTGAAGGCTTCCCTTTTCGGAAAAAAACTTGAAGCAGAAATTCAGGTTTGTAAAAATGTAGTAATGTATGTCATTCATCGTTCTGTTATTGCTCTAGTGGTTTCTTCCTCGGGAAATTGTGTGTGGTACAGTACAATATGTTGTACATTGTGTCAGTACACTTCCTTTGGCATGGTGGTGTTGTTGGCAACATCTGCCTCCCCAACTCATTAATGTCCTAACCTAAACAGAAAGGCAACATCTTCCTGGTTGACTACAAGCGTCTACATGGAGTGACAGCAAACGTGATCCACGGGAAACAGCACTTCTTGGCTGCTCCTCTCTGCTTGCTCTATGTGACCCCAGAAGATAAGCTCATTCCCATCGCAATCCAGGTACATCTCACATAAGAATGAGATCTTTACTTCCGAAACCCAAATTAAATCATCTTAACAGAATGTTTGCCACTGGGAGTACTATTGAAACAAAAGGAGTCCCATAAATGGACATAAATATTGCCCAGAAATGAACTAATAAACTAACCAGAAAGCAAAAAGCATGAGCAAAAGCTATTACTGTTAGCCTAAAACTAAGGATTTGGGGGTTTCATGATTGATGTTATATCCTATGTCTGTATGAACCATAGAGGCAACACTCGTTTTAAGAAAACAACTATTAAAACTTCCGTATGTCTTTAAATTGTAACAATATACACATTCTCAATTAATGAGGCAAGCCATGAATGTTCTGCTTCCTTTCACAGCTGAAGCAGGAGCCTGGAGAAGACAACCCCATCTTCCTTCCTACTGACTCTGAGTATGACTGGCTCCTGGCCAAGATCTTTGTGAGGAGCGCTGACTTCGCTGAACACGAGCTGAACTTTCACCTGCTGAGGACTCACCTGCTGGCTGAGGTGTTCGCTGTGTCGACACTGCGCAACCTACCAATGGTGCATCCCATCTACAAGGTACATACCTACTGCTGTGCACGCAGACACTGAGTATGTTTTCAACTGTTATAACACTACAGTTGTGTGAGTTTTCATTTTCCTATTAACTCAATACTTTTAACATGATTAAGAGAACCTGAAGTATTTGGAATTAATGTATTCATTGTATGTATTTGTTGTAATTGAAAGAAGCAGTAGGTTGTTTGTAGTACAGTACAATACATAGCATTTTTAGGTGTGAATTTCATGTATGATCGTTCCATCTTTCTCCATAGCTCCTGATCTCTCACTTCCGCTACACTCTGCAGATCAACACTCTAGCTAGACAGGCCCTCATATCAGAGAATGGGCTGTTCACAGAGGTACTGCCTATTCCATTCTTATAATGTTCTATAATACGTTAATACATGTGGAATGTCACAATGCTAGTGGAAACTGATTCAAAAGCGTAAGAGAGCTCTGTGTTTAAAAATAAGCACCCTGCTTTCCGCATGCTTATAAATACACCGCTGATACAATCCATTTCCACTAGCAGTGTTACATTCTCCAGAAAGGATTATTCTGGACGTTCCAAAATTACCCGCTAACTTATTTAAAAACTGTTCGGATTAAACAACGTGAAGTACATCTAAAATAAGGCCTTCGAAACACTGTACGATTATACAATCGTAACTTTTGTTACGTGCCCCAGCAAAAATGTCACTCAAACAGAAGGGGGAA
The DNA here is from genome assembly GCF_034236695.1 of Oncorhynchus nerka. NCBI lineage: Eukaryota > Metazoa > Chordata > Actinopteri > Salmoniformes > Salmonidae > Oncorhynchus > Oncorhynchus nerka. Next base: position 23,152,890 of record NC_088413.1, on the reverse strand, counting down.
CTAACAGTCACTGACCAACGACCAAAACAAAACAGGTGGGGTTTTAGGAGGGCTTCTGAAAGACACTCATGGGGGTGTCCACTGAAAGTTGACTAGCAACAACAACTGGAACCTAAAAGACACCCACCATGAGCTCCGACAAAATTTGCCCAAGAAGAGGCAAACAAAAGAAAAACCCACATCAAACTTACAGACAAAAATCAGGAATATAAAATCAGGAATATTTTTCTAGAACTCATATAGGGAGCACCACACCTAAAGGTGTTGACCCTCCACATATCTCAAGACATCTGGAGCACTGGGCCACCCATTCTTAAATAGCACCTGGGCCAGCACCGTGAAACACCTCCCCACTAACAAGATGGCAACCAGCACAGGTGTAACACATACTGTCTAGTGAGGTGACACCAATCAGTGCACCCTACATGCTAACGAGCTATACTGTATGTGCTAAAGTCCAACCTCAAAACATAAATGGGAAAATCAAAGCCTGTAACACATTTGACACTGAGCTGGTTATCGTTTTGAGATGTACACATAGCGACACATACCGCGGTAGAGTAAATTGATCATCAGGCTGATCTGTCAGGCGTTGCCTAGCGACACATACCGCGGTAGAGTAAATTGATCATCAGGCTGATCTGTCAGGCGTTGCCTAGCGACACATACCGCGGTAGAGTAAATTGATCATCAGGCTGAACTGTCAGGCGTTGCCTAGCGACACATACCGCGGTAGAGTAAATTGATCATCAGGCTGATCTGTCAGGCGTTGCCTAGCGACACATACAGCGGTAGAGTAAATTGATCATCAGGCTGAACTGTCAGGCGTTGCCTAGCGACACATACCACGGTAGAGTAAATTGATCATCAGGCTGAACTGTCAGGCGTTGCCTAGCGACACATACCACGGTAGAGTAAATTGATCATCAGGCTGATCTGTCAGGCGTTGCCTAGCGAAACATACAGCGGTAGAGTAAATTGATCATCAGGCTGATCTGTCAGGCGTTGCCTAGCGACACATACCGCGGTAGAGTAAATTGATCATCAGGCTGAACTGTCAGGCGTTGCCTAGCGACACATACCACGGTAGAGTAAATTGATCATCAGGCTGATCTGTCAGGCGTTGCCTAGCGACACATACCGCGGTAGAGTAAATTGATCATCAGGCTGATCTGTCAGGCATTGTTGTGATACATCTCTGTGAACCTCTCAGCCCTAAATGGGAGGGTTGTTTAGCAACAAAACCGATGCATGCGCAGTTTGAGGGTAAAACAACTGTCAATGCCAAAGGATTATTGACAACTTTAACTCTAGTTTGTCTCCAAATGTTTATTGAAAACATAAATACATTTGCACAATAAGCACTTGTCTCTCAAATATATCGTTACAGTTGTTGGCTAAATAGAGAATTGTATCCATATTAGCATAGCCATATTAGCATAGATGTGATAAGTTTAAACACCTGAAAACAAGACATGGTATCAAGGACAAAATGCAACTAGCTGAAACAAGCCACCTGTGATTCCCCACATGGTAGCTTCTTGTCATTGTTGCTAGCTATCTGACCGTTCAGACTCATAACACACAGCCATCTATGCGTGTGCATCATTTTTGTGATATCAGGCAACCTGCCTTTGTCGCTTAAACCACAGAGCTGCCCTGGCGTCTGTCATTAACAAGTTCTGTCATTGATAACCCTGTTTGATATTTAAAACACTGATCGCCATTAGAACCCAACTGCATGTCCAATTATATGACACAAGGAGAGAAGTGACAGGTTTTTCTCACTGGTTACATAAACCATGTTTCCATCCAACCATCATGAGGCTGAATTACCCAACAGGCTTGATGGAAACAGCACATTTTTGCAAAAAAAAAAAAAAAACGATATAAATAAATAAACCCTCAACAAGGGTGGATATTTTGCTCTGTGAAATAGATTATGCCATGATTAAAAAAAGGTGAACTATCCCTTTAACCCATCTTGAAGAATGCCAGTGTCGGAGGTCCAGGGATGGTGGAGTTCCTGAAGAAAGCTGTGGCCTCATTGACCTACAGCTCCCTCTGTATGCCGGAGGACATCACAGCACGTGGTCTGGAGTCAATCCCCAACTTCCTCTACAGGGATGATGGACTCAGGTTGTGGGACATCGTTCACAGGTAGTTTGTGTACAGGTCTCTTGAGTTTTGTGGTGAAAAAAATCCAAGATCTGTCAATTTGACAGCACAATTAGATTTGTGCATTATAAGGAGGCTAGTTCATGCAGCTACATTTTTGCTCAGTTTACTAAACTGTAGTCTACTCATTCCTCCAAAGTAAATCATGCTGCCAGATTATAATGAGGCTTACAGTCTTTTTTGCAAAGATTTGTGCTCTTTTGCACTATGACAATGTAGCCCATAATATCGGTGCTGGGTCATTCCATGAAATGAGTGTCTTTGGTGTACCTTTGATATTTTTTAAGCCTGTTATATTAAAGCTAAATTAAATAGACCTCATGGAAAATTCAATACATTTTTTTATATTAATAAAGTGTTGTTAACGTGAAAAGAATCTGCATTTTAACATGTCCCTCTGTGCATCCTCTGTGACTTCTAGGAAGATTTTCACATGTCCCTCTGTGCATCCTCTGTGACTTCTAGGAAGATTTTCACATGTCCCTCTGTGCATCCTCTGTGACTTCTAGGAAGATTTTCACATGTCCCTCTGTGCATCCTCTGTGACTTCTAGGAAGATTTTCACATGTCCCTCTGTGCATCCTCTGTGTCTTCTAGGAAGATTTTCACATGTCCCTCTGTGCATCCTCTGTGACTTCTAGGAAGATTTTCACATGTCCCTCTGTGCATCCTCTGTGTCTTCTAGGAAGATTTTCACATGTCCCTCTGTGCATCCTCTGTGACTTCTAGGAAGATTTTCACATGTCCCTCTGTGCATCCTCTGTGACTTCTAGGAAGAATGTCCCTCTGTGCATCCTCTGTGACTTCTAGGAAGATTTTCACATGTCCCTCTGTGCATCCTCTGTGTCTTCTAGGAAGATTTTCACATGTCCCTCTGTGCATCCTCTGTGACTTCTAGGAAGATTTTCACATGTCCTCCTCTGTGCATCCTCTGTGACTTCTAGGAAGATTTTCACATGTCCCTCTGTCCCTCTGTAGGAAGCATGTCCCTCTGTGCATCCTCTGTGACTTCTAGGAAGATTTTCACATGTCCCTCTGTGCATCCTCTGTGACTTCTAGGAAGATTTTCACATGTCCCTCTGTGCATCCTCTGTGACTTCTAGGAAGATTTTCACATGTCCCTCTGTGCATCCTCTGTGACTTCTAGGAAGATTTTCACATGTCCCTCTGTGCATCCTCTGTGACTTCTAGGAAGATTTTCACATGTCCCCCTCTGTGCATTTTCACATGTCCTCTGTGCACTTCTAGGAAGATTTTCACATGTCCCTCTGTGCATCCTCTGTGACTTCTAGGAAGATTTTCACATGTCCCTCTGTGCATCCTCTGTGTCTTCTAGGAAGATTTTCACATGTCCCTCTGTGCATCCTCTGTGTCTTCTAGGAAGATTTTCACATGTCCCTCTGTGCATCCTCTGTGACTTCTAGGAAGATTTTCACATGTCCCTCTGTGCATCCTCTGTGACTTCTAGGAAGATTTTCACATGTCCCTCTGTGCATCCTCTGTGTCTTCTAGGAAGATTTTCACATGTCCCTCTGTGCATCCTCTGTCTCTCTGATTTTCACATGTCCCTCTGTGCATCCTCTGTGTCTTCTAGGAACATGTCCCTCTAGCATCCTCTGTGACTTCTAGGAAGATTTTCACATGTCCCTCTGTGCATCCTCTGTGTCTTCTAGGAAGATTTTCACATGTCCCTCTGTCCCTCTGTAGGAAGCATGTCCCTCTGTGCACTTCTAGGAAGATTTTCACATGTCCCTCTGTGCATCCTCTGTGTCTTCTAGGAAGATTTTCACATGTCCCTCTGTGCATCCTCTGTGTCTTCTAGGAAGATTTTAACATGTCTTCCCATGTCTGTGCATCCTCTGTGTCTTCTAGGAAGATTTTAACATGTCCCTCTGTGCATCCTCTGTGTCTTCTAGGAAGATTTTCACCATGTAACCCCATTTTTGCATCCTTTTGCTTTAGTTATTTTGTTGCTTTGATAAAGTCATTTCTGAAGATTATTATATATTTCACATGATTAGTGATTAATTAAGTCCCTCTGTCTTAAAAACTGTTCTCTAATTTTAAGACCAATCCTGTTAAGTGAACTGAACTCTTTTAAAATGGTGAACCAATTTTTTTTTGTTAACAATTTTTTTCTGTGTAAAGAAACACTGAACATCTAGTCAAATCATAACAATTTGACTAGATGTCTAGGAAGAATGTCCCTCTGTGCATCCTCATAACACTTCAACCCAGTTACCCATTTTAGACAGACAGGCCATTAATGTTATCACAATTATTTGTATTTTTAAATGAAGCTTCCATTCCTGGGTCGCACGTCTTTTCAGTTCGCTGCAGCTAGCGACCGCAACAAGCTGCAACAAACACTCAAACAGGACAGTTATATCTCCATCTCATCATTCAAAGTCTCAATCATGGACACTTACTGACAGTCGTGGCTGCTTTGCGTGATGTATTGTTGTCTCTACCTTCTTGCCCTTTGTGCTGTCATCTGTGCCTAGTTAAATATATTAAACATGTAATTGCCCCTCCCTGTTGCATAGAACAAGCTTCCATTCCCTGTCACCATGAGATTTATGGCTGATTTAAGATATGTATTTAACCTCTGATATATTTTTTAAATTAAGTTTAACGTGCTCTTTATGACAATGTTAAAATGAGGTGAAATAAAAATCACCAAGTTACACTACTCATAAGGCACCTAACTGGTGGAACAGTGTTTTGCTAATACCTGATGTTGTCCTGTGGTTTTGTATAGGTTTGTTCACAATGTGATTGGTCACTACTACACCTGTGACTCAGACGTCCAGAAGGACTCTGAACTGCAGAACTGGATCGAGGAGATCTTCTTCCATGGGTTCCTGGCAGAACCCAGCACAGGTTACACTTTTCTCATTTAAAAGACACACTAGCTCTTTCTCAACTCTTAATCATAAGACTACATCAGTGCAATACAAATGTACAGATCTGATTTGTTGATGATTGTTTCTGATAAATCAAATCAAATTTTATTTGTCACATACACATGGTTAGCAGATGTTAATGCGAGTGTAGCGAAATGCTTGTGCTTCTAGTTCCGACAATGCAGTGATAACCAACAAGTAGTCTAACTAACAATTCCAAAACTACTGTCTTATACACAGTGTAAGGGGATAATACGTAATATCCAGAAACATAATATCCAGAAAATTCCAAGTGATTCCATACAGTATCTACTGTAGGTTTGAAACCAATTGGCATCAGATTTTCATGTGAATATTCTAAAATCTTTTTTCAAATTTTCCCACCAGTGGTGTTTCCACCAAATGGACTTGTATCCGCAATACAAATCAGTGCATGATGACAAAATGTACTTTTTCACAAACGTTTTTTTTTTTTTATCTCAAGTTCAATGTGTTTCCATCACATTTTTTTGTCACAAACTGTTGCGTTAAATAGCAAATGTGCCTACTCTGGTCTTGGCACGTGTGCTCTAGCCAACAGCTGGCAGGTACAGTGAGGATGGGGGTAGTCTACATTATGAGATTATTATGGATTTTTATCTGTCAAACGGTAGTCAAGTATCTATCATCATGTCACCAGAATAAACCCCTCGATATTTCTTGGAAAGTAGCATCAAGCTCATCACCGTGCACTTTCACCACCCTGGGAAGTTCATCATAATTGATTTAATCTGTAGCATGTTGCTGAAATGTGTATGATAAAAATGAGTGGCGGTGTCAGTTCCTGGAAGCATAACCACGGAAAGCGAGGCCAGGCCTGTTGCAGCTCTATAAACTTAATAACCAAGTGGTAGTGGATCACACACCATATCATTGCGTGACTCCAAGTTTTCTTGGATATGATGGTTATTATATGAATATTTTCACAAAAGATATTTCCACTGCCATTTCTTTGCATAATTAATTTGACCGACACAAAAATATTCCACAATGTCGATTTATTGTAATTGTACCGAAACGTCCTGTTTCCATCACAGCTGTCATTACTTTTTTTATACGGTGTGACTTACATAAAAGCTGTGGATGGAAACATAGTTACACAAACTAATGGGATTTGATGGTTCTTTCAATGGTGGATGGATGACTCTCTTTGTGGATACAAACTGGATGGAGACTGATTACTCTTTGGTTTTTTAAATCTTTAACTGAACACTGTTACAAGCATTCATGAACTGCCATTCTTCCTGTTCTCTTCCAACAATTAACTAAATCTGACCAATCAGAATAGCGCAAGTAGTTGCAAGGTAGATAATCAATTACCATTCCAATTCACCACACTGTAGGACTAACAACAGTGGCTTAGAAAATAACTCACATACAATAATCTTACATTTCTTCCCCCCGCCCCCGAGAGAAACATCCCCATTTCTACATTCGATAAGAAAAAAATAATACTGCTGGAGGTCCATAGATCTATAGACTTCTCACTTCAGTACATAGACTCCCCTGTCACTTAAGAGACTAACTCGGCGGCAACCTGGGTGCTCAGACAACTTTGCTCCAGTACTGCTGGTTGAGGTGTAGACATCTGGTCTCCTGAGGGGTCAGGTGGGTCAATGTCTAATGGGCTGGGCAAGAGGGATCCTGACAAGGGGCCTGGTGAGGCACAGGGAGATCCAGGGACGTCTCAGGTAAGTAGTGTTCCCATGTCTCACAGGGCCTTGAGGATCTGAAGGGTAAGGCACCTGACAAGACTGTCAGGGTCAGAGGTCGAGGAGGTGCAGGTAAGTGTTCCACAGGCTCATTTGTTCCAGGTCGGGGTACAGGTGAGGTGTACGGTCTCAAACAATTTTAGTGGATCACTTGGGTCTTGTTAGGTACCTGCTGGACCAATCTGACCCTGTAGATTACACCAGGGTCCTCTTCTGTAGATCCAAGGCACTCATCAAAGGGACCTTTGCAGTGATGTGAAAGCTTCTGACGTGCTATTGCAGGGTCTTTAAGCCATACAAGGTCTCCTGGGTTGTAGAGAATGTGCATGACATTCGTCGTAGTTGCGTTTTTGTTGAAAGTGAGCATGTTCTCTGTTCTGTGTGGGAGATCCAAAGAGCAGACTGGACCATGTCGGTGAGTTGAGCTGTATAATCTGCTGGCGATCCCGCTGCAGTCCAGAGGGGAACAGTAGCTTGGCTGACATCTTCGCTTCTCAACCATGTGTCAGACAGAAGAGGCAGAAATCCGTTGGAGAGGGAGTGCTGGTGTTGTAGGCCAGGGCAAGTTGGTTGAGGCACTCGTCACCAGGCTGTTGGGGCAGTGTCTTGACCGGGAGATTGATGAGTGTCCGATTTTAAATTGTTCCACCATCCCATCACATTGTGGATGATAGGAGCTGGTTTCTTGTCTTCTTAACTCCCAGCAACTGGCAAAGGTCTCGGACGATGTCTGCCTCAAACTGATGTTCTTTGTCAGTGTTCAAGGTCTCTGGTATGTCATGTTCGCTGACAAAGTTCTTGAAGAGACAGTGCTGGTCTTTCATGGCACAGAGGTGACGTACTTTGAAAAGTAATCCTACACCACAAGCACATAAAGTGCCTTCAGAAAGTATTCATACCCCTTGGCTTATTCCACTTTTTGTTGCTAGACAACCATTTTCAGGTCTTGCCATAGCAAATTAAAACACTCGGCCACTTAGGAACATTCACAGTCTTTTTGGTAAGCAACTTCAGTGTAGATTTGGCCTTGTGTTTTAGGTTATTGTCCTGTTGAAAGGTAAATTCATCTCCCAGTGTCTGGTGGAAAGCAGACTGAACCAGGTTTTCTTCTAGGATTTTGCATGTGCTTATGTCCATTCTGTAAAAACTCCCCCTTTCCTTAACAATTACAAGCATACCCATATCATGATGTAGCCACCACTATGCTTGAAAATATGAAGAGTGATACTCAGTTTGTGTTGTATTGGATTTGCCCTAAACATAACACTTTATATTCAGGACAGTATGACTTTAGTGCCGTATTGCAAGCCGGTCTTAGAATATTTTTATTCTGTAAAAGCTTCTTGTACATAGTTAGCATAAGCAACAGCAGTCTCACGCCTTTCCTCTTTTTGGGCAAGCACAGCGCTCACCGCAGAGCAGGATGCGTCTGTGTAAAGGTAGAATGGCTGCATGAAGTCTGGGAAGACAACTATGGGAGGCGTTGACAAGGAGTGTTTCAGGTAGGAGAATGCATCTTGGCATGCTTAAGTCCACTAGAATGGAACATTATTTTCAGTCAACATTTTTAGCAGTACAGCATGGTGTGCAAAGCTCTTGATAAATTATATGGTAATATCCACAGAGTCCCAGGAAGGCTCTCACTTCTGTGGATGTGTGAGTAGGCCAGTCCTTCACATTTTGCACGTTACTTGGTTCTGTCTGAATTCCATCTTTGGACACGATGTGCTCTAGGAATAGTACCTGGTCTTGGGTGAGACAACACTTGGCACGGTTCAGCTTCAGGCCGCTGGCTTGGAATCGGGAGAGGATTTCTTCCAGGTGCTGCAGGTGTTCCTCGAAGGAACGGATGTAGATGAGGACATCATCCAAGTACAAGTGTTTCATCGGAGGCCCCACAGTACATACTTCATTACTCTCTTGAATGTCACTGGAGCATTGGTCAGCTCACCTCATTGGCATACAGCTCACCTCCTCTTGTGAATGCTGTCTTTTCTCGATCCTCCTGCTCCACGTGCCAGTACCCATGCTGAAGATCCACTGTTGAGAACCAGTCAGAGCCAGACAGCCCATCCAAGGCATCGTTGACTCGCTGCAGTGGATTAGAATCTTTTGATGGTCACAATATTTAGCTTTCTGTAATCCAAACAGAAACGCCAGGATCTGTCCTTGTTGGGGTCAGAACTATTGGCGCAGCCTAAAGAATGTAGTTTCCTCCGATTACAACTGTCTTCAAGAGTTTGTCAACTTGGTTCTATATTTCCTGCCTTTGGTCTGGTGTCACATGGTAGGCACGATGTTTGACAGGCATGGCATTGCCAGTGCGGACACAATGTTTTATTAGGCCTGTTTGACCTTGGTCTTCTGAACTCTTGCAGAAGACATCTGTGTGCTTCTTGAGAAGCGATTTCAGTGACTGAACTTGAGCGGACGACAAGTTAGTCTCAATCAATCAAATGTATTTATAAAGCCATTTTTACATCAGCACATCACTATACAGAAACTCAGCCTAAAATCCCAAACAGCAAGCAATGCAGATGTAGAGGCATGGTGGCTAGGAAAAACTCCCTAGAAATGCAGTGACCTAGGAAAAAAACAAGAGAGGAACCAGGCTCTAAGGGATGGCCAGTCCTCTTCTGGCTGTACTGGGTGATTATAAGAGTACATGGCCATTTAAGGCCAGATTGTTCTTCAAGATGTTCAAAGATGACCGGCAGGGTCGAATAATAATCACAGTGATTGTAGAGGGTGCAACCGCTCAATACCTCAGGAGTAAATATAAGTTGGTTTTTCATAGCCGAGCATTCAGAGGTCAAGACAGCAGGTAGAGAGAGGTCAAGACAGCAGGTAGAGAGAGAGGTCAAGACAGCAGGTAGAGAGAGAGAGAGAGAGAGATTTTCAACAAGCAATTGAGTTGCGAGACTCTGCTGTAGAGCTCATCACTCCCCGTAACTGGGAGGGGGCCAGAGACAATTACTCGATGCCGACACATCTTTCTAGAGAATTTACATGCTGAAGCTATGTTGCGCTTGGTGACCTCTGATTGTTTCATCCTAACATCGTTGGTACCAATGTGGATAACAATATCCCCATACTCTCTATGCTCACCAGTTTTAAACTTCGCCAGCACCCTCTTTCAGTTAGCCTTTACATCTGTCGCCCTGCTCCCTGGTAAACAGTGTATGATCGCTGGATGATTCTTTTTAAGTCTAATATTGGCATCGCAAAGGACTAGGGTTTTCAATTTGTCAGAGCCTAACGATTGCATCTGAAGCTGGGCTTGCAACACGGCCATCCTCACCATAAGGCGATAGATCTCCTGTATATTATGAGTACAGCGACTGCAGTTAGATGTTACTACTTAGCTTTTTCGGCTGGTGGAGGTCCTGTAGAACCATGTCCAGATAAAGCATCCAGGGTGAAAAAGTTGAATGAAGAGAGTAGAGTGAAGAAAAAAACAAGACGGTGTTAAATGTGTTAAATGCAGATTTTGATTAAACTGTTATTAAAGTAAAACTGAAAAGTTTGGCAGGTAGCCAAGAAGCAACAAACAGCACAGCAGCATGGAGACAAGTCATCGATCTTCATAGAGGTTGCAGGGAAGGTGATGTGGTACAGCATGTCTTCCACAACTGATATCCAGTAGGGCATGTTGCTGTTGCAGGAAACCAAGCCTAGTATCACTGAATGGTGGGCCCCTCTGACAACTTGAAAATCATGCTTGAGATGTTCTTTCCCTAGGGGAAATGCATACTGACAAAGTCCAGGGAATGTCCAAACATTGTTGAAACATTGTCCATTGACAGAGCAAGCAAAGGATGTCTTCATGGGGCGCTTTTTCAGAGCTGGATGTGAAGTTCTGAAATCCTCACTGATGATGGAAATGGTCGATCCTGTGTCAAGAAGAGCAGACACTTCAATTCCCTCAAAGATGGCAAGTATGTTAGCTGAAACACCCTCTGTGGAAGCCATCTTGTCACTTTCGTTTTTGAATCGTGGGGTGTCAACAGGGAGCTCTGGTGCACTGGCTGAAGTTTGCTCCTTAACAAACAACTAGTGATCGTTTCCCTGCTGTGTGGAACCAGACACGTTAGACTGCCTAATGTCTGTCAGGGGACTGGAAGTGTACACTGTGCCTGTAATGAGGGCTCACATATCCCTCTATCCTTGGAGGTGGACTTGGGCTGTTGTGTCATCTGTCCCTTGCATTAGACTGGTGCCTGTAGTCTGGGTAGTGAACTCTTGGTGGGTAGTCTAGAGAGTAGTAGTGACAGCTTCCACCATCAGAGCTCCAATCACGTTGGCCTTGGCAGTACTCTGGAGAGGCAATAAATTACAGACGGTGACACTCTATTCACAGTGCTATTCACAGTGAGAGTCAGCATGAAGGAGCTTCTCATTTGTGTCATTAGAACGAAACATAGCAACCTAGTCTGGGGTCTGTGCCACTGGCGGGTATGCAGCATGTAGTTGGAGAGCTGCACAAGTTCTTTCAAAGAAACATGCGACGAGCTGGGCATCACCGATGTCCTCCGCTCCATGAATCTTCGCCTGCAAGGCTGGGTCCAATCCGGCCGCAGTGGTGAAACTTCACCCATTCCTGTGCCTTGTGGTAATAGTCGGGGAAGGCCTCCAGAACCAACGAGTGATGTCAGCAATGTACACATCCAAGCTCTCACCAGGCTTCCTAGGGCAAGCATTTACATGTGTCTGAAAGAGAGTGCTTGGGGCCAAGGGCTTCCTTGAGTTTGGTCTTGACAACAGAGTAGGTCTTCTGAACCATTAGCGAAAGGCTGTCCCAGTATAAGAGTGCTGAATCAGCTAGGTGGGCAATACTGAGGCTAGCACAGGCCCAACTCCATATCTGGCAGATTGTACATTGCCTGCACAGCCACTTCAAAGCGACAAGACCAGCAAGCAAACAACCCAAGTGCCATCTCCCTGAAAAGCTGGTGGTAGTTAGATCTTTTTTGTAGCCCCCCATGAGAAGTGATGGGGGCTACAAAGTAAATAGCATTGTCTAATGATCCAGCTAGTTTAGCATTAGCTAGAGGTTCAGGGCTACTGTTGTTCAGAGATTCTGTTTCAGACACGTTCCAAGAAAGTAGCAAAACGTTGGCAAATAAGCTTAAACATTTTTGCAAAGGTGATAAAAACTGCAGTAATCCTCTAAATCTCTCAGAAAAAGATAGTAGCTAGCTCTTACCAGCTGTCCAGATGAGTCCTTCATCCTTGTGCTAGCTGGTGAAAGTATCTACAATGTCCATGGAAAAATACTTTTGTCCACAATTCATAGATTTCTGATTGACTCATTCACTGACAAAGAAGCAAAGCGAGCAGTGTACAACGATACATAATGTATCGTGTGACTAGTTTTTGCAGCTGTCTGCGTTCGGCACTACAGGGAGAGTGAGGGAGAGAGGGCAAACTCCACCAAATTAGTTTCAATGTATGGAATCACTTGGGAATTTCTGGATTTTAGGTCAACTTCCCTTTCATGGTTAACATTCCAAAACTATATCCTGGATAATTAGCAAAATGTCAATACAGTGTCTGAATGAAGTGGTTTACTGTACCTTCTCCATGCAGGAATCCCTCAGTCTTTCAGTTCAGTGACAGAGCTGGTCAAGTTTCTCACCATGGTGATCTTCACAGTGTCTGTCCAACATGCTGCAGTCAACAATGGACAGGTGATGAAACCAATTGTGTGATTTTAGTTTGCCGTGTTTTTGATGTATTATATTGGAAAAGCAAAGTAGTTTGATCTATTTCACCATTGTCATTCCAGTTTGATTTTGGGGGCTGGATGCCCAACTTCCCCATCAGTCTGCAACTACCACCTCCCACCACTAAGGGGCAGTGTACTGAGAGCACCATGCTGAAGACCTTCCCTGACATCAACACCACCGTTAATGGCATGGCAGCGGTGTACCTTCTGAGCAGGCAGTCCACTGACTATGTGAGTATATGAGAGAAACTGTATTAAAGTATATTCTATGACTTTAAAACATTTCATGACAATCCCAATCGAATCGTTTCCTTAGTAGTCATAATTAAAATATACTCAGTGGTTCATGAAACAACAGTTTCCATGTTATTTAAAATTCCATCAACTCTCTTGCCTCCTTAGGTCGCTCTTGGAAATGGCTATCAGGATCACTTCAGTGAGAAGACCCCTCTGGAACTGATTCACGAAACTCAAAATGTGCTGAAGAAATACAACTTTGAAATCCAAGGCAGGAATGTTTCTTTGCCCCTGTCATATACCTACCTGAATCCCAACAATGTGGAGAACAGTGTGGCCCTGTAAAATGAGTCGGTCATATTTATTAGGCACCAGATGGAAGAAATGCACAGACACAGAGAGAGACTACCTGGACTTGTCCAATAAGAACCACTTGTTTTCATTTTCCATTGAAGCATGTTTTACAACCTTTTTCTACGGTGTGCCCTAATTAATGCAACCTAGGTAATTGACTTTGGTTCAATTGTTAGATTCATGTTGCACTTGAACTAGAACTTGAACTGAAACAAAAATATTATAAATAATATTTTACTTAACCCTTCTATTATGTTAGAAAAGGCTATACACGATTGATGTTCTGATCCAATTTGGAAATTACATTAAGTACAGTTTCCCTTGTCAAAATGTGGCTGCGAATGGGACTTTTCCCAGACCTTTTCTTCTAAAAACAATGTAGGTGTCCTTCCCTTCACATTTCTCACTGTCAATCAAGAATGATAATTCTTCAAGTTTTACCGGTGAAACATCCATGCAGTATCTGCATACCAACCATTTAATCTCAATCAGTGTGATCTTCTTGAGTTATACAGTGTTTCAAACTATCCTACAGTGTTGTATTGAATGATGTACATTGTGTGAATTGTGGAGCAGAGAGTGTTAACAAGTTTGCCTAGTGGACCTATTAAGTTTTGGCCACATGAGAGAAAAATGCACTGGTATTTTTGTCTTACAGTAATGTAATACTATGCTATTATAGTCGGTTCATTATGTGATCTTGCAGACATTGATTCAGCTTTGATCCATCTTTATTAAACAGCACCATTCGCAAGAGTAGCCTGTTCCCTAAGAGCAGAGCAAGGACTGTAGTAAAGTAGAGAATAAACACATGCACAGAATGTGATGAGCAGAAGCTTCAGGATCTTTAGTCCGGAGAATAAAAGTTCAGGGAAAAGTAAGATTGTCAGCAACTCCGTTTTATTTAACATGAAGCAGCTCGTTTCTAGGACACACCGTTCAAGAGTTATAAAGGTCAAAGTGCGGGTCAAATGTACCCAGAACATTGTAGATGTCTCTTTTTTTGTTGTTGTACTGGGTTGTATTTTTACAAGTTCATTACCCCTACCTAGACAAGTAGATAAAGGGTCAAAGGGCAACAAATATTTTTGTGATTTCAATCAAAATATTCCGGTCAACTTAAGTTTAAACTTATGTTTTTTGGGTAGCCTAGTGGTTAGACCGCTGGGCAAGTAACTGAAAGGTTGCTGGATCGAATCCCCAAGCTGACAAGGTAAAAATCTGTCGTTCTGCCCCTGAACACTGTCATTGTAAATAAGAATTTGTTCTTAACGGACTTACCTAGTTAAATAAAGATTTAAAGAAATAACTTCTGACTTCTGTATCATCATCATACACTTTGGTCTAGTGTGGCAGAATCAGTAGAGTGAACCTTAAAATAGCCATCAACTCCAATCCCCTAGGGTCACGGCTATCCAATTAGGATCAGAGACACCACTCGCTGTTTTTTTCTGGATCAATGAAAGTCAAGGAACTAAGTAGACCAGACTCAGCTGTTATTGCATTGGTGTCCAAGTTAAGTAGACCTGAACTGACAAAAATAAATAAAGGAAACAGCCTAAGTGAACTGTCTTCATTTACAGTGCATTCAAAAGTTATTTTGTTACGTTACAGCCTTATTCTTAAATTATGTAATGATTTTTTCCCTCATTAATCTACATACCCCATAATGACAAAGTAAAAACTTTTGCAAATGTATAAAAAATACAACTGAAATATCATATTTACATAAGTATTCAGACCCTTTACTCTGTACTTTGTTGAAGCACTTTTGGCAGCGATTACAGCTTTGAGTCGTCTAAGGTATGATGCTACAAGCTTGGCACACCTGTATTTGGGGAGTTTCTCCCATTCTTTGTCGTTGTCCTGTTGGAAGGTTAACCTTCGCCCCAGTCTGAGGTCCTGAGCGCTCTGAAGCAGGTTTTCATCAAGGATCTCTCTCTTTACTTTGGTCCATTCATCTTTTCCTCGATCCTGACAAGTCTCCAAATCCTTGCCGCTGAAAAACTTCCCCACAGCATGATGCTGCCACCACCATGCTTCTCCATGCAACAAGCTGTTTTGTGGAGTGCTGCAGAGATGGTTGTCCTTCTGGAAAGTCCTCACATCTCCACAGAGGAACTCTGGAGCTCTGTCAGAGGGACCATCGGGTTCTTGGTCACCTCCCTGACCAAGGCCCTTCTCCCCCGATTTTTTTTTATTTTTTTATTTCACCTTTATTTAACCAGGTAGGCTAGTTGAGAACACCTTTATTTAACCAGGTAGGCTAGTTGAGAACACCTTTATTTAACCAGGTAGGCTAGTTGAGAACAAGTTCTCATTTGCAACTGCGACCTGGCCAAGATAAAGCATAGCAGTGTGAACAGACAACACAGAGTTACACATGGAGTAAACAATTAACAAGTCAATAACACAGTAGAAAAAAAAGGGGGAGTCTATATACATTGTGTGCAAAAGGCATGAGGAGGTAGGCGAATAATTACAATTTTGCAGATTAACACTGGAGTGATAAATGATCAGATGGTCATGTACAGGTAGAGATATTGGTGTGCAAAAGAGCAGAAAAGTAAATAAATAAAAACAGTACGGGGATGAGGTAGGTGAAAATGGGTGGGCTATTTACCAATAGACTATGTACAGCTGCAGCGATCGGTTAGCTGCTCAGATAGCAGATGTTTGAAGTTGGTGAGGGAGATAAAAGTCTCCAACTTCAGCGATTTTTGCAATTCGTTCCAGTCACAGGCAGCAGAGAACTGGAACGAAAGGCGGCCAAATGAGGTGTTGGCTTTAGGGATGATCAGTGAGATACACCTGCTGGAGCGCGTGCTACGGATGGGTGTTGCCATCGTGACCAGTGAACTGAGATAAGGCGGAGCTTTACCTAGCATGGACTTGTAGATGACCTGGAGCCAGTGGGTCTGGCGACGAATATGTAACGAGGGCCAGCCGACTAGAGCATACAGGTCACAGTGGTGGGTGGTATAAGGTGCTTTAGTGACGAAACGGATGGCACTGTGATAAACTGCATCCAGTTTGCTGAGTAGAGTGTTGGAAGCAATTTTGTAGATGACATCGCCGGTTTGGCCGGCGATGTCCAGTTCTAGGAAGAATATTGGTGATTCCAAACTTCTTCCATTTAAGAAATATGGAGGCCACTGTGTTCTTGGGAACCTTCATTGCTGTGAATTTATTTTGCTACCCTTCCCCAGATCTGTGCCTCGACACAATCTTGTCTCAGAGCGCTACGGACAATTCCTTTGACCTCATGGCTTGGTTTTTGCTCTGACATGCACTGCCAACTGTGGGACCTTATATAGACAGGTGTGTGCCTTTCCAAATCACGTCCAATCAATTTAATTTACCACAGGTGGACTTCAATCATGTTGTAGAAACATTTCAAGGATGATCAATAGAAACAGGATGCACCTGAGCTAAATTTAAAGTCTCAAAGCCTGTTGTCTGGTATTTCTGTTATTTAAAAAAAAATACATTTGCTAAACTTTCTAAAAACCTCTTTTCACTTTGTCATTATGGGTATTGTATGTAGATTGATGAAAGAAAAAAATATTTACTCAATTTTAGAGTAAAGCTAGGTATGGTGAGATTATGGGTATTGTATGTAGATTGATGAAAGAAAAAAATATTTACTCAATTTTAGAGTAAAGCTATAATGTAACGAAATGTCGAAAAGTCAAGGGGTTTGAATACTTTCCGAATGCACTCTATCCACCATATTTGTTAGGATTTAGGAAGTCTCGATACAGGTGTCTGAGAGGCACATTACCAGAGCTGGCCAAGATTAAGAAGTCATTTTCTTTTGCAACGCTCTGTATGTTCTGCTGGCTGCCCCACCACCACAGAAAGTGCTGAGCTAGGCTGAAACACCTGCATTTTGGAGCTGCCTTACTCAAGAAAGCAAAAAGGAGACCATGTTTGTATGCGGCTTTATTAACTCAATTGTTATTATTTTTACATTGTTTGCAAACTGATAATATCACGTATTAATACCAAAATAACAAGCAAAACAGGCAAGCCCCCCCCAAAAAAGTATATATATGTATTTGTTTTTACCTAATAGTGTGGAGCTCAAAACAGGTGGGGCTCTGAGTCATTTCATATTGTTGATGTCTTCACTATTATTCTACAATGTAGAAAATAGTAAAAATAAGGAAAACCCCTGGAATGAGTAGGTGTACCCTGGAATGAGTAGGTGCACCCTGGAATGAGTAGGTGTACCCTGGAATGAGTAGGTGTACCCTGGAATGAGTAGGTGTACCCTGGAATGAGTAGGTGCACCCTGGAATGAGTAGGTGCACCCTGGAATGAGTAGGTGCACCCTGGAATGAGTAGGTGTACCCTGGAATGAGTAGGTGTACCCTGGAATGAGTAGGTGTACCCTGGAATGAGTAGGTGTACCCTGGAATGAGTAGGTGTACCCTGGAATGAGTAGGTGTACCCTGGAAGGTGACCCTGGAATGAGGTGCACCCCCTGGAATGAGGTGTACCCTGGGTGTGCACCCTGGAATGAGTAGGTGTACCCTGGAATGAGTAGGTGCTACCCTGGAATGAGTAGGTGCACCCTGGAATGAGTAGGTGTAACCTGGAATGAGTAGGTGTACCCTGGAATGAGTAGGTGCACCCTGGAATGAGTAGGTGTACCCTGGAATGAGTAGGTGCACCCTGGAATGAGTAGGTGTACCCTGGAATGAGTAGGTGCACCCTGGAATGAGTAGGTGTACCCTGGAATGAGTAGGTGCACCCTGGAATGAGTAGGTGTACCCTGGAATGAGTAGGTGTACCCTGGAATGAGTAGGTGTACCCTGGAATGAGTAGGTGTACCCTGGAATGAGTAGGTGTACCCTGGAATGAGTAGGTGCACCCTGGAATGAGTAGGTGTGTACAAACGTTTGACTGGTACTGTATATACAGTATTATATACACACCGTGCTAACATTGAGTTGCGCCCGCTTTTGCCCTCAGAACAGCCTCAATTCGTCAGGGAATGGACTCTACAAGGTGTCAAAAGCGTTCCACAGGGATGCTGGCCCATGCTGACTTCAATGCTTTCCAGAGTTGTTTCACGTTGGCTGGTTGTCCTTTGGGTGGTGGACCATTCTTGATACACACGGGAAACGGTTGAGTGTGAAAAACCAAGCAGATTTGCAGTTCTTGACACAAACCACTGCGCCTGGCACCTACTACCATACCCCATTCAAAGGCACTCAAATGCTTTGTCTTTCCCATGTGATGGAACATTTTAGGTTGGTGCTTTTCTATTTCTACATTTCTGTGTTCTATGTTTGTGCTTTTCTAATAACTGTTTTCTGTGTTCATGCAAGTGACTAATTGAACGAATCCTCACTATTAGTAACTTCAATTTGGGAGTACTCCCAGACTCTTGTTTTGAGAATGAAAGATCTCTCAGTTTCAAGGTCTCTGCTTAGAGAGAAGAAGCCTCGTGATGTATTGGTCTGTCACATGCATGACCCAGTATTGGTCTGTCACATGCATGACCCAGTATTGGTCGGTTACATGAATGAAGCAAACGTTAATGATGAACGAATAAGCTAAATCATGCAAATATAACTTGTCTGTATATAAGAGATCTAACGGGACTGCCTCGGTAGAGCTCCTGATCGACAAAATGATGACAAAAGGTTTTCCTACTAATTATTTGCCTCCTTTTGAATGTCATTGTATTTCCAAGCCACTGTAATGCACTTTGGATGAAATCTTCATCAGGGCTCATTGACGATGCATTGAGTAGAATGCTCAGTCAGGCATCAACCCAAAATGAGCGTTCAAAACAATATTGTGACAAACATGCAACCCATGAATAGACCTCTATATATGAGTGACTGTGTCCAACACACCACCACTTATGTTGGGAACCTACTGACCCCCAAAAATATTTTTGTTCTCAATTACATGTATTGCTAAAATAATGGTTGATGGAAATACAGGCAGGCACCACATTACTACAGGACAAAACAGCTCAATCAAGCATGATGGTATTGTAAGTATAAAAGTAAAGCTTCCTTTCATGTAATTAAAAAAGCTTGAAAAGGTAGTGGAATGGGATTAGTGTTGTGTGTGAAGAATCCAATACTTGAACTTGTATGCGGTACAAATTACATTATTGTGGGCACACCTCCTCAAATAGTATTAATTAGGCTGTTTGAGAAGGTTTGAATCCTAAGCAACCTGCATACACATTGTTTGAAGTGCAATAGACCAACATAGCACAGGAGGCTGCTGAGGGGAGGACAGCTCATAATAACGGCCGGAACGGAGCGAATGGAATGGCATCAAACACATGGAAACCACGTGTTTAATGTATTTGATACCAGTCCACTAATTCTGCTCCAGCCATTACCACAACCCCATCCTCCCCAATTAAGGTGCCACCAACCTCCTTTGCAACATAGCTACTGTAGTAGGTCAAAGCTATGTGCGGGAAAACCTTAGTGGAACATGGGTGGAGTGGTCATTGTGGTGCTCATGTGAATGTTTGGCTTCAGACAAATGCCTACTTCTCACTTAAAGCGTTGTTTTTTTGTTTTAGATTTGATGTAAAAGTGTGTCACACAGAAAAGACAAGGACAACATGACAATGACACGCTTAGTCAAACATGTATCAGTCAATGTCCTTTTATTTACATCATTGGCTGAGTATATTATGAGAATTTGGTGAACTGATCCATGCATATAGTACAGTTTGAATTTCCAACAGATCAGAACCTTCATTATGGCAGATGGCACAATAATGCAACTGTGTACTGCGAAACGTTAAAAAACGACTGAGGAAGCGATCTAGTAATTCAACATAAAGCATGAACAGATATGATCATTGATGTACTGTAAACAGCCTTGTATTCCCACAAGGTTCAAATGTTTATCCATATATTGATCTTGAGTTATAGACACAAACGAAAACCATACATTTTTCAACTCCAATTAATACATAAGTCTGAATTTACATAAACGTATAAACCACACAGCTTAATATGAGCATGAAAGTGTTCTAGAATATGTACACACGACTACATTTACAATAATACACTGGGTGAGAGACAGAAATCGTTGATACTGTCATCGCCAGTACAACCAACTTGCACTTAATAGAACAAAGCACATAGAGAGAAATCACGGTCAATCTTAAAATTCAGAATTCAGATAATAATGGCTTATCATGTGAACTTGCATACGGTTGTAGCAATAGTAACATACGAGTGACTCAGCACTAGTTTTACAGAATTTGATTTGTCTAAATAAACGGAGCAGGGTTTGGATTTTTCATTCTCCCCATTACAGGTTGGCGTCTTCTCTTGTTGTACCTGGGTCCTGTTCATTAGGGCACAGAACGGGAAATGTTTTAAAATGCTCTGCAACGGAAAATGTAAGTAATTGTTTCTTATTGGACAAGCCCTCGTAGTCCCTCCCTGTTTCAGTCAGTTTTTCCCTGTTTGGTACCTAATGAACACGACGCAGGTTAAAACAGTTATACAATCTAAATGATGGATAGCAAACAATCAGATATGGCTTCAGACTAAAATATGAAAGCAAGATGATGAAACATCGATGGAGGCCTTTGGGCGGTGTGATTGGCTGGGTGGCAGTGCTCACAGGGACGTTTCCAGGGTTTCCAGGGGCAAGCACAGGTCAATAGTGAGGAACCGGGTGATGTAGAGTTGAAGAGAGTGGGTAGGGGTGGTGGGGGATCACATGGTGGACCCTCTTTCTCCCCGGTGGTTTGGGGTAGTCTTCTTATTGGTGGAAGGGTTTGGTGCAGTCTAGTTATTGGTGGACAGGTTTGTTGCAGTCCTCTTGTTGGTGGACAGGTTTGGTGCGGTCTTCTTATTGGTGGACAGGCAGAGAGAAATGCCCCTTCTTCACAGAGGTGCTCTTGGACCCTCTATGGGGGTCCAATCAGAGTCTGCTCCTCCCTGGGCTCTATCTTCTCTCCACTTCTCTCTTTCTCTCTCCATCTCTGTCGCTCTCTGCTGTGTGTATTAATGTCTTCTCAGATTGTGCTCCTCGGTGCAGGAACCTTTTCTCAAGGTGATGTCATCCACGGCCATCTCTCCGCTCCGGCCACGCCCGCGCTCGCCCTTCAGAATCACCTGGGAACAACAACACAGCACAATAAATAAGTTATTTCGCTTATATAGCACTTTCGATTACAAAATGTAATCTCAAAGCAAAAACAAAACAAAAAAACAGGTACAACTAATTATCAAAATGGAATGTGAATGGTGTCTAGTCAGCTTCAGACAGAGGTAGTATGGAAAGGCAGTCTGCTGTGACTTGAGAGGAGGGGGGCATCGATGGTTAGCCAGGGAGAAAGGCAGTCTCTGGTATGACTTGAGAGGAGGGGGGCATCAATGGTTAGCCAGGGAGAAAGGCAGTCTCTGGTATGACTTGAGAGGAGGGGGGCATCAATGGTTAGCCAGGGAGAAAGGCAGTCTGCTGTGACTTGAGAGGAGGGGGGCATTGATGGTTAGCCAGGGAGAAAGGCAGTCTGCTATGACTTGAGAGGAGGGGGCATCAATGGTTAGCCAGGGAGAAAGGCAGTCTGCTATGACTTGAGAGGAGGGGGCATCGATGGTTAGCCAGGGAGAAAGGCAGTCTGCTATGACTTGAGAGGAGGGGGCATCGATGGTTAGCCAGGGAGAAAGGCAGTCTGCTATGACTTGAGAGGAGGGGGGCATCGATGGTTAGCCAGGGAGAAAGGCAGTCTGCTATGACTTGAGAGGAGGGGGGCATCGATGGTTAGCCAGGGAGAAAGGCAGTCTGCTATGACTTGAGAGGAGGGGGCATCGATGGTTAGCCAGGGAGAAAGGCAGTCTGCTATCTTGCATCGATGGTTATGACTATGACTTGAGGAGGGGGCATCGATGGTTAGCCAGGGAGAAAGGCAGTCTGCTATGACTTGAGAGGAGGGGGGCATTGATGGTTAGCCAGGGAGAAAGGCAGTCTGCTATGACTTGAGAGGAGGGGGGCATCGATGGTTAGCCAGGGAGAAAGGCAGTCTCTGGTATGACTTGAGAGGAGGGGGGCATCGATGGTTAGCCAGGGAGAAAGGCCGTCTGCTATGACTTGAGAGGAGGGGGCATCGATGGTTAGCCAGGGAGAAAGGCAGTCTCTGCTATGACTTGAGAGGAGGGGGGCATCGATGGTTAGCCAGGGAGAAAGGCAGTCTGCTATGACTTGAGAGGAGGGGGGCATCGATGGTTAGCCAGGGAGAAAGGCAGTCTCTGGTATGACTTGAGAGGAGGGGGGCATCGATGGTTAGCCAGGGAGAAAGGCAGTCTGCTATGACTTGAGAGGAGGGGGGCATCGATGGTTAGCCAGGGAGAAAGGCAGTCTCTGGTATGACTTGAGAGGAGGGGGGCATCGATGGTTAGCCAGGGAGAAAGGCAGTCTGCTATGACTTGAGAGGAGGGGGGCATCGATGGTTAGCCAGGGAGAAAGGCAGTCTGCTATGACTTGAAAGGAGGGGGGCATCGATGGTTAGCCAGGGAGAAAGCCCTTCACCAGGAGAGAGCTCTTCGCCAGGGCACTTCGCCATCTCCGACAATCATAGAACCTCCATAGCGTAGTAGTTGAACATCAATTGAGGACAACCATGATTCAAACACACACACCAATAACCAATGTGTCAGTTGTTGCTAAAGGTCAGTCACAGATGGCAAAGACAAGTAAGGTGTGGTGTCAGACATACTACTGTATACTGTTTTATACTTTAGGAACAGCTGCTCTTTCTATGGCATAGACTGACCAGGTGAAAGCTATGATCTCTTATTTTTGTTACATGTTAAATCCACTTCAATCATCAGTGTAGATGAAGGGGAGGAAGGATTTTCAAGCCTTGAGACAATTGAGACATGGATTGTGTATGTGTGCCATTCAGAGGGTGAATGGGCAAGATAACATATTTGAGTGCCTTTGTACGGGGTATGGTACTAGGTGCTAGGCACACCGGTTTGAGTGTGTCAAGAACTGCAATGCTGCTGTTTTTTAAAATCTCAACAGTTTCTCGTGTGTATTAAGAATGGTCCACCAGCTAAAGGACATTCAGCCAACTTGACACAACTTTGGGAAGCATTGGAGTCAACACGTGTCAGCATCCCTGTGGAACACTTTCGGCACCTTGTTGAGTCCAAGAATTGTGGCTGATCTGAGGGAATAAAAGAGTGCAACTTAATATTAGGTGTTCTGTATATATACTACTGTATACGGCTTTACACTCTCTATACTACTGTCACCTGTTTTACTCTCTTTATACTACTGTATACTTCTTTACACTCTTTATATACTTCTTTATGCTGCTTTACACTCTCTATATACTTCTGTATACTGCTTTACACTCTACATACTATGGTATACAGCTTTACACTCAATTATTATTACATTTTTTTTTACGTTACCCCCTTTTTCTACACAATTTTGTGATATCCAATTTATAGTTACAATCTTGTCTCAGGAGAGAAGGTCGAGAGCCACGCGTCCTCCGAAACACGATCCAGCCAAGCTTCACTGCTTCTTGACACACTACTCGCTTAACCAGGAAGCCAGCCGCACCAATGTGCCCGGCCCACCACAAGGAGTCGCTAGAGCACGATGAGACAAGGAAATTCTGGCTGGCCAAACTCTCCCCTAACCCAGACAATCAAGAGAATTCCAAGAGTGTGCAAAGCTGTCATCAAGGCAAAGGGTGCCTACTTTGAAGAATTTCAAATATAAAATCTAACATTTTTTTTGGTTACTGCATGATTCCATGTGTGTTATTTCATAGTTTTGATGTCTTCACTATTATTCTACAATGTAGAAAATACTAAAAATAAAGAAAAACCCTGGAATGAGTAGGTGTGTCCAAACTTTTGACTGGTACTGTATATATACACTACCATTCAAAAGTTTGGGGTCACTTAGAAATGTCCTTGTTTTTTAAATAAAAGCACATTTTTGTCCATTAAAACAACATCAAATTGATCAGAAATACAGTGTAGACATTGTTAATGTTATAAATTACTATTGTAAATATAAACGGCTGATTTTTTAAATGGAATATCTACAAAGGTGTACAGAGGCCCATTATCAGCAACCCTCACCACTGTGTTCCAATGGCACATTGTGTTAGCTAATCCAAGTTTATCACTTTAAAAGGCTAATTGATCATTAGAAAACCCTTTTGCAATTATGTTAGCACAGCTGAAAACTGTTGTTCTGATTAAAAATGCAATAAAACTGGCCTTCTTTAGACTAGTTGAGTATCTGGAGCATCAGCATTTGTGGGTTTGATCACAGGTTGAGCAATAACCAGAAAACAAAGACCTTTCTTCTGAAACTCGTTAGTCTTTTGTTGTTCTGAGAAATTAAGGCTAGTCCATGAGATAAATCGTCAAGAAACTGAAGATCAGGTACAACGCTGTGTACTACTCCTTTCACAGAACAGCGCAAACGGGCTCTAACCAGGATAGAAAGAGGAGTGGGAGGCCCCGGTGCACAACTAAGCAAGAGGCAAGTACATTAGAGTGTTTAGTTTGAGAAACTGACGCCTCACAAGTCCTCAACTGGTAGCTTCATTAAATATTACCCACAAAATACCAGTCTCAACGTCAACAGTGAAGAGTTAACTCCATGATGCTAGCCTTCTAGACAGAGTTGCAAAGAAAAAGCCACATCTCAGACTGGCCAATAAAAAAAAAAGATTAAGATGGGCAAAAGAACACAGACACCGGACAGAGGAAGATTGGAGAAAAGTGTTATGGAAAGACGAATCTAAGTTTGAGGTGTTTGGATCACAAAGAAGAACATTTGTAAGACGCAAAAAAATGAAAAGATGCTGGAGGAGCATGGTGTCAAGCTGTCAAGCATGGTGGAGGCAATGTGATGGTCTGGGGGTGCTTTGGCGGTGGTAAAAGTGGGAGATTTATACAGGGTAAATGGGATGTTGAAGAAGGTAGGCTATCACTCCATTTTGCAACGCCATGCCATACCCTGTGGACGGCACTTAACAACTACAAAGACAAAAGTCTGCAAGACTGTAATTGCTGCAAATGGAGGATTCTTTGACAAAAGCTAAGATTGAAGGACACAATTATTGTTTCAATTAAAAATCATTATTTATAACCTTGTCAAAGTCTTAACTATAGTTCATATTCATTTTGCAACTAATTTCACATTTTTTCATGGAAAACAATGACAGGTATATTAAATTTACAATGACAAATTTTGACCGGTAGAGTATATATAAACTCAGCAAAAAAATAAACATCCTCTCACTGTCAATTGCATTTATTTTCAGCAAACTTAACATGTGTAAATATTTGTATGAACATAACAAGATCAACAACAGACATAAACTGAACAAATTCCACAGACATGTGACTAACAGAAATTGAATAATTTGTCCCTGAACAAAAGGGGGTGTCAAAATCAAAAGTAACAGTCAGTATCTGGTGTGGCCACCAGCTGCATTAAGTACTGCAGTGCATCTCCTCCTCATGGACTGCACCAGATTTGCCAGTTCTTGCTGTGAGATGTTATCCCACTCTTCCACCAAAGCACTTGCAATTTCCCGGACATTTCTGGGAGGAATGGCCCTAGCCCTCATCTTCCGATCCAACAGGTCCCAGACGTGCTCAATGGGATTGAGATCTGGGCTCTTCTCTGGCCATGGCAGAACACTGACATTCCTGTCTTGCAGGAAATAAACACACAAAACGAGCAGTATGGCTGGTGGCATTGTCATGCTGGAGGGTCATGTCAGGATGAGCCTGCAGGAAGGGAGGAGGATGTCTTCCCTGTAACGCACAGCGTTGAGATTGCCTGCAATGACAACAAGCTCAGTCTGATGATGCTGTGACACACCGCCACAGACCATGACGGACCCTCCACCTCCAAATCAATCCCGCTCCAGAGTACAGGCCTCGGTGTAACGCGCATTCCTTTGACGATAACCGTGAATCCGACCATCACCCCTGGTGAGACAAAACCGTGACTCGTCAGTGAAGAGCACGTTGTTGCCGGTTTTGCCAGTCCTGTCTGTCCAGTCCAGCGGACAATCTGAGCACTGTGGGTTTGTGCTCGGGCAGTTGTTGTTGCCATCCTGTTGTCCCCGGTGATGTCTGGTGAGGACCTGCCTTACAACAGGCCTACAAGCCCTCAGTCCAGTGCTGCCTCCTGCAGCATGCCTAAAGCACGGTCACGCAGATGAGCAGGGACCCTGGGCATCTATCTTTTGGTGTTTTTCAGAGTAAGTAGAAAGGCCTCTTTAGTGTCCTAAGTTTTCGTAACTGTGACCTTAATTGCCTACCGTCTGTAAGGTGTTAGTGTCTTAACGACCGTTCCACAGGTGCATGTTCATTAATTGTCTATGGTTCATTGAGCAAGCATGGGAAACAGTGTTTAAACCCTTTACAATGACGATCTGTGATGTTATTTGGATTTTTACGAATTAACTTTGAAAGACAGGGTCCTGAAAAGGGGACGTTTCTTTTTTTGCTGAGTTTATATATATATATACTGTATATACACTACTGTATACTCACACTCTCAAGTCCCGTGCCCCACAGCGTGATCTGGGTATGTCTCCAGCCGCTACCCCCCGTCCTTCCCCACACGGCCGGGCTGTACTGCTTCCCTTTCTTCACAAACACCTGGAGCATACCCACATGGTGTCCTGCCAGCTTGTGGCGGAACGACAGACACAGGTTACCGTCGTTCCAGGGAGGAGTCAACGGGAGGACCAGGCGCGCCCCTCGCCCGCTCTTCTTGTCGCTCACCTCAGGGATGGTGAGGTATTTTCCACCTGTGGAGAGGAAAGAGGAAGAGAAAGTGATATCACAATCAGGGTAGCGTTCAATAGGAGAAAACGTTTGGAAATGAAGGAGATGCTAGAACACTGGTTTTAGTTTTCAGATGGATGTGTCTCAATCAGATGGCTTCATCTTTTTGTTATCGGCAGCTCCATTTTACAGAATATTGTCCTCATTGAAATTTGTGCCGAAAACCTCCCAAAATGTCCTCCTGGGACTATAAAGTTATACTTCTAAATAGAGTCAGACTAGGCTGAATTAAATTTACTCTTGACATATGATTGAGTGGAACCATTGCAAAAAAAACACACATCTTGTTTTCTCTGAACCAACCTGTAATCAAGTGTTTTGTTTTGAATACTGTTGACTAATGAATCTCTTCAAAGGGTATTTGTTTCTCAATGAATAATAACCACAGCTAGTTCTACCAAGGATCAGACCTTCCTGTGTAAAACCAGCAACACACTTTTAGAGCCAATGTTCTAATATGAAAAGAAAACGTCTGCGCTTATCATTAAAATGTTAGTATCTGAACGCAAAAGTGAGGTTAAAGGGTATCTTATCTTATGTATCTTATTTTTGCCTTCCCTGAGGAAATATTGCTTTATCTGAACCGTTTGTAACAATGTCCAGAATAATCCGCTTTGCATTAATCTGGCTAGCAAAAAGAAAAGTGAACTCTGGTTCTTACCAGATGGGTCCGGTGTTGTCTCCCAGTGCAGGTCGCCATCCTTGTCCCGGATCCAACCGCAAAGGCCGTTATCAAAGGAGCAGCTCAGGTAGCCAGCCTCTGAAGAGGAATTTAAACAACAATGTTTCACATATTTCAAGTACCTTTACCCCACAAAGGCTCTCCTTGCTTGAACGTAGCTCACGCAAAGGCTCTCCTTGCGTGAACTAAGCTCACACAAAGGCTCTCCTTGCGTGAACTAAGCTCACACAAAGGCTCTCCTTGCGTGAACTAAGCTCACACAAAGGCTCTCCTTGCTTGAACTAAGCTCACACAAAGGCTCTCCTTGCGTGAACTAAGCTCACACAAAGGCTTTCCTTGCGTGAACGTAGCTCACACAAAGGCTCTCCTTGCGTGAACTAAGCTCACACAAAGGCTCTCCTTGCGTGAACGTAGCTCAAATCACTCCTGCTGTGTGCCTTTGATTCCAACAGATGCAGCATCATTTCCATTCTCTCTTATGTACATGAAACATACAGAAGATGTGAAAGAAAGGTGGTGAACGCACAAGTTATTACAGAACAATAAATATTGATTCTCTAGAGTGGTGGACTGAGAGCGCCGTGATGGATGAAATGGGAACGAACTGATCTGAATTGCATGTGAAGTAAGCTTTCATTTTACAAAATAAATCTGATGATAACTGTGTGTGGATTTGTGTGTGCGCGTGTATGTGTATGCTTGTGTGTTTATGTGATTGCATCTGTGCGTGCGCGCGTGTTCTGTATGTTGTGTGTGTGTGTGTGTGTGTGTGTGTGTGTGTGTGTGTGTGTGTGTGTGTGTTCATCGAAGTGTGTCAGCCACCATATCATTTCATTTAGCCACTCCGCATAAACCCTCAACAAATACATTGTGGTCATGACAGTGAGTAATCGGATACGAATGATCATTTCGATTTTGATTTATTTGTTTCGGACATAAGCCATAATAATTCATGCGTCGCCAGTACAAATTGTGTCTTGAGATGAAACTAGCATTCGTCATTTTGACCCTGAACATAGGGTCGTGAAAAGCACATAGCAGGATCATTCTCTGAGCCAATGAAAGCACTGTTTCACGCCATACCGCTGATTGACATCAATAAATCACATAAGCAAGCCCCAGATGTGATGGATAACGTTCTCAAGTACAAAGAGTACACTGCTCTTCCTTATTCAAGTGTGTGTGTGTGTGTGTGTGTGTGTGTGTGTGTGTGTGTGTGTGTGTGTGTGTGTGTTTCTCTAACTGCTGCATCGGTACCTGTGGAGGCTGCTGAGGGGACGACCGCTCATAATAATGGCTGGAACCATGTGTTTGAGGTTGTTGCTACCATTCCACTCCAGCCATTACCACGTGCCCGTCCTCCCCAATTAAGGTGCCCACCAACCTCCTGTGGTCGTTACATTAAACCTTCAACTCAACCAATCAGTCAATCATGAAGCAATGCATTCTGGGTAGGTGTCATATAAACAAGCAGGATGAATTTAATCTGTGACTTTCCCGTG
Source organism: Oncorhynchus nerka (assembly GCF_034236695.1). NCBI lineage: Eukaryota > Metazoa > Chordata > Actinopteri > Salmoniformes > Salmonidae > Oncorhynchus > Oncorhynchus nerka. The sequence goes on along the minus strand of NC_088413.1, from coordinate 23,123,699 downwards.
ACAGTGCATCAAAAACACACCAAGTCACTACCATATCTTTCCCTCCGCAGCCTTTTTCCAAAGCGTTGCAGAACCTAAATGAATCTGGGCTGGCGAACGTAACTCGTTCATCATCGTTTGACTTACGTCCTCTGTAGGAAGTGTTAGGAAGCGTGGAGATGGTTAGTGTTTGACAAATGTTTCTGTTTACCTGCGTCATCCTTCGCTTCGTCGGCCGTGTTGCCCAGCTCGATGTCAAAGTCGACCCCCAAGACGGTGTTGTGATCATGGTTACGTGGAACTAGGGGAGCAAAGATAAAAGGCCAAATCAAGAGGTATTAGGGAAATTAAGTGTGTGTGTGTGTGTGTGTGTGTGTGTGTGTGTGTGTGTGTGTGTGTGTGTGTGTGTGTGTGTGTGTGTGTGTGTGTGTGTGTGTGTGTGTGCGCTACATTGACAGAGAATAAAAAATACCCATTTTGTTGATAATGATAGATAGTAGGGAGAAGAGCAATATCCTCTGGGAAATTCACACACAGTTGAATACGTTCTCAGACAGGTTTGACCAACGCTATATAAGAGCATGAAAATCAATTTCAACCCTCCACGATACGATATCATTTGGATAGAGACATAATACATGGCACCTGAATTAGAACAAAAATATATTCAAACACTGCAGTACACTGTACTACAAACGGGTTCACATATTAGGTCCATTCTGCCTACTGTACTCAACTCTGCTAATTCAGACCCTATGATTGGTAGCCACAGAGCAAGGGGTGTGGTGGAGGTGTGTGTGTGGGGGGAGGGGTCTTCAGCTGTTTCTGATGCAATGGCCGTGTAAACGCTGTGACGTGCGCACGCACACGACCCTGGGGCCCCTCTCTCGTGGCACAGTGACACAGACACTACTGAAATAACCCTCAGTCTCTACTGATATAGCTGTGGTCATACTGCCTAATATACTGAAATGCCAAGCCGCCCCAAAGCCTGAAAGGTCACAGGTCAAATGGAAACATGGGAAACATGTACAGTACTTCTTGTCTAGCTCAACGTCACTCAAAGGTCTATTGACCAGGTTTAACTTGTCAAACATGATGTTTAGATTAAGTTGCCTATGGATAATTATATTTTGACAATGACAAAATCTGGTGATAACACGCATGTTATCATCAAAGAAATATAGGATTGATAAAACATAACTGCCAACACCTCAATCAGGGTATGATACACTGATACTGTTCCACAGGCGCGACACTTGACCTCTGAATACTAACCCCTGGCTCTCCCACCCCACTTTGTGTCCTAGCAGTCTACTTCATTTACCGCAGTGTTAGCCGCTAGCTTGGGCCACTTCTGACCTAAAATTGTTGTAGTACGCCAGCCAGCCAGCCAGCGAGCCTGCCTGCCTGTCTGTGGAATCAGGAAGCAGAGGGCTGTGCACATATTCCCTGGCAAGACACCAGGCTCTCCAGCAATGCCAGGCATCCAGGCCATAGACGTATCCAGGCCAAGGAGGGGGGGGTCCTCCCTAGGAGCTACATTAGCTGAGTGTGCTACTGTACACTCTTAGAAAAAAAGGTGCAATCCAGAACTAAAAAGGGTTCTTCTGCTGTCCCCATAGGAGAACCCTTCGAAGAACCCCTTTTGGTTCCAGGTAGTACCCTTTTGGGTTTCATTTAGAACCCTTCTACCTGGAACCAAAAAGGGTTCCATACGCACTAAAATCTTATTTCTCTCAAATGCTGTGCACAAATTTGTTTACATCCCTGTTAGTGAGCATTTCTCCAAGACAATCCATCCACCTGACAGGTGTGGCATATCAAGAAGCTGATTAAACAGCCGGATCATTACAAAGGTGCACCTTGTGCTGGGGACAATAAAAGGCCACTCTTAAATGTTCAGTTTTGTCACACAACACAATGCCGCAGAAGTTTTGAGGGAGCGTGCAATTGTCATGCTGACTTCAGGAATATCCAGAGCTGTTGCCAGAGAATTGAATGTTCATTTCTCTACCATAAACCGTCTCCAACGTTGTTTTGGAGAATTTGGCAGGACATCCAACCTGCCTCACAACCGCAGACCACGTGTAACTGCACCAGCCAAGTACCTCCACATCCGGCTTCTTCACCTGCGGGATCATCTGAGACCAGCCACCCAGACAGCTGATGAAACTGAGGAGTATTTGTCTGTAATATTGATTGGCTGGGCCTATGCCCTCCTAGGCCCACCCATGGCTGCACCCCTGCCCAGTCATGTGAAATCCATAGAATAGGACCTAATGAATGTATTTCAATTGACTGCTTTCCTTATACAGTATGTTCTGTAACTCAGTCAAATAGTTGAAATTGTTGCATGCTGCGTTGATATATTTTTTCAGTATACAACTTGAACCCAGGTCTGCCCTACTGAAGTCCATGGCAGTTGGACACTATACTGTACCGTGCCACTTTACACTGCGAGAAACAAAGGGCTAAGTATTTCTTCAGGGAATCAATCTCCCTCGGCCAGCAGCTGCACTCCCACGCTTAATAAATCTGATTTACTCCACTGTGTTAGCCGTCCTTGTCGCTAGCGCTCCTCTCGACCCTGTCTTGTTTAATTCTGTGGCAAATATTTGGGCAGTCGACGGGGCTAAAAGCTCAAGAGGGGATTTTCACATACTCTGCTAACCAAGCCAAGCACAGGCTTTTTCAATGCACAACTTTCTCTTTTTCAATGTGTCTTAAAAGGGGTCATTTTCTGGATTTCTACCCAATTCAGAATTGTTTTCTTACCTCCAGAGAAGTGAAGTGTTTGTATTGGAATTGAAATGAAAGCTTTATGGAAAGCAGTGTGAAGTAAACAATGGGACGTAAACACATTTGGGAAAACACTTCTCTTCCAAAATCGTACTTATATTGCAACAATATCACTCCAGAATATCTGTGTTTACTCTCTTGAGGTAATAAATAAATAAAGATTGGGATAAAAACCTGGAAAACGATCCCTTTAAAGAGGAATTTGATTAGCCGATGGTGGCACATTTCTGAAATGTTTGTGTGGGTAAGAAGACAGAGTTTTCCTGGGGTACTTCTTTGCTGCGACCACTTCAAGGAATGAATGGAAGGGAGGAAGCATCTTCAAAAGGATCCCGACAGGACCAAGAAAGTGGTTAGCGGTCAATCCCTCTTCCTTAATGACTGGCATCAGCTCCACCTTGACGGATCAGCACAGCCTCAACAAGACAATCACAGGGCAATCTACAGAGTCCCAATTATGAGCTAAAAGTACGAAAACTTTTCTTTTACTTTACAAATGTTTTACTTCATTTACTTTACTAAAAGTAAATAAAAATGTACAAACAAGCTGATGCTTCCAAGTTCTGAACCACTTAAAAAATATATATATATTTTTTTAACCTTTATTTAACTAGGCAAGTCACAATGACGGCCCACCCCGGCCAAACCCGACGACGCTGGGCCAATTGTGCACTGCCCTATGGGACTCCCAATCACGGCCTGTTGTGATAAAGCCTGGAATCGAACCAGCGTCTGTCGTGATACCTCTAGCACTGAGATGCAGTGCCTTAGACTGCTGACCACTCGAGAGCCCAAGTCTAATTCAAACTTCTGCAAAGGACAACAGAAATCTGACAACAGTGTCGTCCTTATGCTTTGACGTTCATTCTTGTCCTCTTGAATCACAAATCCAATGAAAATATTCTATTGATATGGCCGGGGCATCGTCGTTTCCTCTCCCTCTCATCTCATTCAAACAAGGCATTTCAAAGACCTTCTCCGAGGCTATTCAGCTGAGTATATGGACGTCTTCCTCCAAATAACGCAAACTGATGTGAATGTAATCTACCCGCTCGTTTTTTACATTTTATAATTATGTGAGGCCATCTGGCTAGGTCGGTGGGAAACACAATCTAACTCACCTCCCAGCATGCACCATGGCTGCTGCACCGCCACCCTTTCATCCTCACAGCCTATTGATGTCAGAGGGCCTTGGCGATGACTTTTAATCAACAGCGTTCAAATGGGCACTGGGATTTCCAGGTGTTCTGTAATCCAGTATTATATTAGTCTGATTACAGATCTGTTTGTGCAGTCTTTCCAGAACAATATAACGTCACACTGACCATTGGAGCTGGCAAGACAGATCTGGCAACAGGCTAGTGTGTTATAGTGCAGGCTAACTGTGTAAGGTCAAGTCTGCACCAATGAGAATAAAGGTGTGAGACTAGTACCAAGTCTACATTTTTTTGCAACTAGGTGAATTATTGTCAATAACTGCATAGCAAGTGGTATTATCATATTAAGGTGAGCCTGTGCTATGACCTTGAATGTTCCCCCAAAAGCCATGAGCCAGTATGGCTTCCATGAGCCGGTGTGGTCCATCTTGAGTTCTCTACCAGCCCTTAGCTGTGTGATAATAATGTTTCTCTAGCCTCTATCACCCCCCCGTACTGGCCTAGATAGATAGTAGAATATACTGTGGCAAAAGACTGACAATCCCCCTCAGTTCAATGGCATTCAGATGTTCTCCAGTTTCTGTTGAAAACGGGTTTAGATAATAATACACACTTGATTTACTCTGGACCGCCTCACAACTGATTTGTTGACAGAAAGACAAAGTGTTTTCATTCTGTCATTGGGAATGGTTGGATGGACATATTTCACAATCATGCCTGATATATTACGAACCAGATGAATGAAATATGCATAAGCAAATGGTCACATCTAGTTGGCAGAAACTTGCCAAGCATCTTATCAAGATAAATTGACCGCATATGGGACTCACCACCTGGATTCGGTCTTATGTAACAAAATTTGAAATGTTTTTTTTTTTTTACATTAGATAAAAGTAGAGACTCAGAACTAGACAATGGAATATCATACACTGCAGGAGGAACAATGGGAAAGTCATTCTGCTTTGAAAGTTGATCAACTTGTATACTCAATTTTGACAATATCGCCTTTAAATATTTTGCTATCTAGTGAAGAGCTTTTCTTTGACTCCACCCATTCAGCATCGTTCACACCCTCTTAAGCTTAAGCCCCACCCATCTGGTTTCGCTGTCGGAGCGCACACTTGACTCTCCGGCCGATGAATATTATTTATCTTTTTAACCAAATCTGCTGAAAAGTAGCTGAGGTGGACATACAGAAGTTTATGGATGCCTACCCCCCCCCCCCACCACCCACACACACACACACACACACACACACACACACACACACACACACACACACACACACACACACACACACACACACACATACATACACACACTATGCATAACAGTCAATGTAAACCTCAAGCAAGACAAAAACCAAACTTACTGTGGACGTCACCTCTCTGTTTGGTGACCTCCTTCTCGATGGTGTTGTCCACTGGGGTGACCGGCTCAGGCTGTTTTGGGGGAGGCGGGCGGCGTGTGGGCACGTAGGGTGGGGTCCTGCGGGTGGGGGCGGTGGAGAGGTGATGGTGGGACGCCGTGGGGGCACATAGGGCTTACGGGTGACTACAGGGGGTCTCCTGGTGGGTATGATTGGTGGTCTCGTGGGGACCACTGGCTTACGAGGGGCGGGGGGCATCGTCCTTGGAGGAGGTGGGGGAGGTGGTAGTGTGGTTGTAGAAGGTGCTCTAGTAGTAGTTGTAGTAGTAGTGGTCGTGGTCGTTGGTTTGGGAGTGGTTGTGGTTCTTTTGGGGGCGGTGGGGGCGACTCTCTTGGCGGTCATGGGCGGTCGGATCGTGGTGGTGGTCCTCTTGTGGTCCGAGTCAGGGATAATGTTGTGGTGGTTCGGGGGGAACCTGGGGGGTTCGATGACCACCTTGGGAATGGCTGGAAGGGAAAATAACATAAAACAACATAAAAATGTTTTAAAATGTTTTGCAATGGAAACAAATGTGCGGTTCTAATTGGAGGTGTCCAGATAGTCCCTCCCTGTTTCAGTGTATTTTCTTCTTCAGTTTGGTGCTTAATGAACACGACCCTGACTTCTTTGGTGTTAATGAGGCATAAAGAAGTGGTGACTGCAGTGACCAACTGACCCTTGGAAAGAAAGGCCAGCTCTTTCATCTGCAATGACTTTACCTGCGTAAACAAGCAACCAGCTTTATCTCTGTATCCATAAAGCATACTCCCCCTCATTGAGGGACTTTAAATATTTTATCTTTGAAACCAAATCACCCCCTTATATCAAGACTCATTTTCTAACATTCATTTCCACTTTATCCCCTGATAGAGCAGTCATAGTTCTCAGCCCTGAGCTAGCCAGACAGACAGCCAGCCAGACAGCCAGCTAGCTGGTATTCATGTGTGGAGTGATACCAACCACACCTAGAAAAATCCCTGCACTCAGGATCACCCCCAAAGCCTCTGATGTCATGAAGGAGAGACGCGAGACCCATCTATTGTTTGTCCTCGCATTCCACAGGTTGGAGGGCAGAATAGAAAAGGCATTTAGGGACGACTTGAGGAAAAAGGGCTCCATGATTGAGGACTGAAGGGGGGTGAGGGTAGGGGTGTGGGGCTTCTCAAAGAGAGTCTCGGCTCAAGCTTTCTCGGGTTACGGAGGGGCTTTGATACAGCATGTGACACACAAATAGGATATCGCAAATCAACTCCCTCCCCCTTGAGCCACTTCTGTATCACACCGGTATGGCGACAGATTGTTTCAAATACCAGTGTCGGGATTCTGCTAGTGCTCTAGGCGGGCGGAGGGGTTCTGTGTGCTGCTAGCTACACTGGCAGCATCCAAAACGGCACCTGTTTCCCTATAAAGTGCACTACTTTTGACCAGGGCGTATAGCATTCTGGTCAAAAATAGTTTACTATATAGGGAATAGGGTGCAATTTGAGATGCCAACACTGACTGGCGTACAGCGGTTCAGTCAAAATATTCAACTACTGGGGATATATCATGATAATAGATGACTTTTATTTTTGCCATTGAGCCGCTGTGCGAACAGCAACAACAAAGACAGAAGAGACACACAGGCGTCTGAGTGGTCTATCACATTAGAGGAAGGAGACACTAGCCGGAGGAAGAAGAAAAAGAAAGAGACATCTGACGTCTGGAAAAATTTTAAGATAAAGATGGCCGTACTAGACGATAAGGGGCGGGGTTATCTCACTCATGAGTGACAGCCATTACGAAGACAAGAATTTCAGCCCCTTGCTCTTAGGTTGCAGACTACTTTTCCTACCCCGTAATCTGGTCCTCCCTCCAGCCTTCAAAAAACACCACCAAAGAAAATAAAAAAGGGGGCCCTGTCCCTTTAAAAAAGAGAGAGGGGCCGCGGGGCCATTCAGTGGCCTAGCTTACGTTTGCAGTCATGGCCCATCCCCCTGTAGCCGTCTTTGCACTTGCACTTGTAGGAACCAGGCGTGTTATAGCAGGTGGCGAAACTGCTGCATTGGTTTTGGCCTGAGGAGCACTCATCCACATCTGAAAGACAGGAGAACCACATAGCTGAGTAGGAGGGAGGGAGGGGAGAGACAAATACAGAACGAAAGAAGGAAAGACAGACAGACAGACAGACAGACAGACAGACAGACAGACAGACAGACAGACAGACAGACAGACAGACAGACAGACAGACAGAGAGCTCTTGCACAGCACATAAACACAGTGAAAGGCAGCAGAAGTACAGCATGCTAATTGGCCAAGGTTAATTTCCCCTTCACTCAGAGAGGGAGTTCGGCATTTACGTCAACGTCTCCTTTTATTAGGGGAAGTGCTATTTATTAGAGTGAAGAGAGAGAATCAGTACACTGAATACTTTACGAAGAATGCTTGTTAGTTCATTCAAACCCTCACCCTTTCAGATAATACGTTATGAGGAGTTTAGTGAACACTGCACAACTGACAGTGTTGAACTTTTGATTGTTGACACATCTCAAAGGCGTGAGAACAGAGGAGGCGTCATTCCAATAGACCTACTGAATGTTTACTGAATGATTCTCTGTTCAAGATTAAAGAGTGAATGTGATTTGTTCAGAGAAGATGCAGTAAATATTTAGAGGTTTGACAGGATTTCTTAAGGTTATGCCGTTTTTCTTTCTTTCTTTCCGCTTCCTCGTTCTCTCTCTCCCCTCCTTTCTTTCTTTCTTTCTTTCCGCTTCCTCGTTCTCTCTCTCCCCTCCTTTCTTTCTTTCTTTCTTTCTTTCCGCTTCCTCGTTCTCTCTCTCCCCTCCTTTCTTTCTTTCTTTCTTTCTTTCTTTCTTTCTTTCTTTCTTTCTTTCTTTCTTTCTTTCTTTCTTTCTTTCTTTCTTTCACTCCCTCGTTCTCTCTCTCCCCTCCTTTCTTTCTTTCTTTCTTTCTTTCTTTCCGCTTCCTCGTTCTCTCCCCTCCTTTCTTTCTTTCTTTCTTTCTTTCCGCTTCCTCGTTCTCTCTCTCCCCTCCTTTCTTTCTTTCTTTCTTTCTTTCTTTCTTTCTTTCTTTCTTTCTTTCTTTCTTTCTTTCTTTCTTTCTTTCCACTCCCTCGTTCTCTCTCTCCCTCCTTTCTTTCTCTTTCTTTCTTTCTTTCTTTCTTTCTTTCTTTCTTTCTTTCTTTCTTTCTTTCTTTCTTTCTTTCTTTCTTTCTTTCTTTCTTTCTTTCTTTCCACTCCCTCGTTCTCTCTCTCCCCTCCTTTCTTTCTTTCTTTCTTTCTTTCTTTCTTTCTTTCTTTCTTTCTTTCTTTCTTTCTTTCTTTCTTTCTTTCTTTCTTTCTTTCTTTCTTTCTTTCTTTCCACTCCCTCGTTCTCTCTCTCCCCTCCTTTCTTTCTTCTTATCTCTCTCTTAAAATTATTAATTTAAAAACAACACCTGCACTCCAGACGCAAAACATCTCAACAAGCCTGCCCGTTGTGACCTTTTGACCCTTAAACCCCAGGTAAGACGTGTGGAAGCCTGGATGACCTCATTACGTACCTACACACTGGTACTTCCCGTTGATGTATTGCAGGTCGAAGCCCTCGTGACACTTGCAGATGTAACTCCCGAATGTGTTGACGCACTTACGGAACCGGGGACACGTGGCCACGCCGGTCGCACACTCGTCCACGTCTGAAAGTAAGAACATTACAGGTGAAACTACAGTTCATAGTTGAGTCTTTATTAATACTTAGAAGGAGAGGCATTCATGCTAAGAAGGAAGGGCTGTACAATATCATGGCTCTGACTCAATACATGTAATAAATACCAACGTTTAATCAGCAGCCCACCTTCATCAGGGTTTCCATTCTTTATTAATAAACATATAGTTTCACCTCTAACAAAGCCGTATATATCCATGTAAATCAATGGAAATACATATCTCTTCGTGTTTGCTTAGGTTGGCTAGCAACACATCAACGCATATAGGTATTACATGAATACATATATAACTATAGCCTACAGGTTCATCTGCATCTTTCAAAATAACAGCATTTCCTCTCTTTCACAGGTCTTTTCTCTCCTTATTTCTTCTTTTCTCTCCTTTGGGTTTATTCAAACACGAACGAAAGCCGATTATGTATTAAATCCTATGATCAGAACAATACACACCACGGTGGTGAAGGTTTTAACAGCTTACTTCGTCAGGGTAGACTCTAACCACCTCTATAGTTACTCTGTCAGGGTAGACTGAAACCACCTCTGTAGTTACATGGGCAGGAATACATTGAAAGGACTACAGGCCTAGGTGAGTCTTTTTTCACTTAAAACCCTGAGTTAATGTGCTGTAAAATGTTGCATGAGGGAAACAACTCTGACAGTTACGCCAACTTGAAACTTACCGAGTGTTATGGAGAGTCTAAGAGAAAGATGGATGCATTCTATAGGGTAGCCTACAACAGGACAAGATATATACAAGGTTTCCAATCAATCACGGCTTTTCTGTCCGAAAACCTACCCATGAAAAGAACTGCTTGTCTAGAAAGAACAGTGCTGTTTCATTCAATCACTTCATATTTAGTGTTTATCGGCTTATATTCAGTTCTGCATAGATGTTTTTTTCTGCCGACAAACCCTTTGATTAATTGGGCATTTTTATGAGAGGGATAAATGAAATATGAAGCTGTCTAGTGTCTGGAACAATCCAAAAATCCCAGGAGTTAATCATTAATCAGCACTCATTAATCCCAGGATGACTCGTTAATCACAGCGTATTGTCCTCAACATGTTTCTCGCCTCTCAATCTCCATCGCCTGTCAATAAAGGTCTAGTCCACGTCAAAAGATTACAGCATTTCAGATTTATTTACACATTTTTTGAGGGATTTGACATGGACTTGCCATGGGCCTCTTCCCTTGCCAGAGGAACAACACAAAATAACAATGAGACTACTAGACATATTTTATTTAACTAGGCAAGTCAGTTAAGAACAAATTCTTATTTTCAATGACGGCCTAGGAACAGTGGGTTAACTGCCTGTTCAGGGACAGGACAACAGGTTTGTACCTTGTCAGCTCGGGGATTTGAACTTGATACAGTTCGGTTACTAGTCCAACACTCTAACCACTAGGCTACGCTGCCGCCCCATATAACTCATCCAAAACATCCTACACTGGAACAGCTATCAACTGTCTCTGGTATAAGAACATTTTGAAGATAAATTGACCATGCAGAGTTTGAGAGGACGATCTCACCCTGATTTGCGTTGGAGTTTGTGTTATTGAAGAATAACATAAATTGCTAACACTGGTAACCCTTGACCATAGTATTGATTTAAAGCAGACACCCTCTTCCATTAAAAAAACCCTCCTCTTTCTGAAAAGGGTTGAAGGGGTCTCCTCAAATATTTCCAGAGCCATTGTAACACCTTTGGGCTAGAAACCTCTCTCTCCTTCCACAACAATTATTGATGTGCCTCTGTTTTAAAGCCACACCCCCTCTGCCTCCCCTCAGTCTCGAAACTGCGACTAGAGTGCATCACCTTAAGGCTCAGCCAAGCCAATCGACAGAGCTTGTATTTAAGCTGAGCCAATAGACAGAGCTTTTATTAAGATGTGACACGGATTAACTGCCTCAATTTGTCCACCTGAAATTTACTCATCTGAGTGGTGGCAATGTAAGAGAGAGAGATCCCTGGTCATTTTTCTCCCAGTGAACTTCAGTCAGTGCATTCACCTTCATTAAAAAAGGCCATTATGCAGTCTCCACGTAGTAAAAATGTAATTAGTAGCTCAGAGAGAGAGAGAGAGAGAGAGAGAGAGAGGGGGAATCACCATTGAGGTTGTCAAGGACATTCAGA